>NC_136904.1:42397457-42620910 GCF_949606895.1 Notothenia rossii
CATACGTCTTTATCCCATTCATCTTTTTTATCTGCGGAGGGATATGTGACATTTGGAAGCAAATTAATGGGAAGCCTAAAAGAAACCCGCTGAGGGGGGATCTCCTGAAAAGAGAATTACAGTGTAAAAAAAGGAAAGGAAAGGAGAACGCTTCTGAATTCTCCTTTTTGTTTCTTTCTTTGACGCGTTTACAGTGATTTCTTGCACAGGAAAAGCGCCCAAATTGTTTTCCATCTTTTTTCGGAGAGACACAATGACAAGTTGTATTTTAGAGCAAATCATTATTCCCTGCTTTGGCATCACCCAGACCATTCAGACATATGTGTCTGGCATTTGTCGCCAAACAAATAAGTCCGAGCTTAAGCTATTTTTATCAAGCGTTTGTTCTCTTTAAGTGATCGTCAGTGTTTGGGGCGAATAGAATGGGAGTTGGAATCCTTTATCTTTCAGAGGCTCAACAACTCAAGACTAATTACAAATTAATCTGGATCTGGATATCTGCAATGAGAGGGCCCCAGTAAGAACTTGTGGTGTGGAGAGGGAGGACAGAGATGGAGGCGGCCAAAACCGAAATAAGAGAGTAACACATAATTGCCTGCTTTCTATTTCCAAGCAGCCACATCAAGGCTGATGATTGTGGATATTAATAATTGATCATTAGCTTGATAGGGCAGAGCATGCTCAAGTTTTTAGGGATGGAAGTTTGATGGCCGTTTTAGGTCTCTCCTCGGGGTCTCGAGCACTGTCACTGTACTTATGGAGAAGGTCAAGTGGGCTCATTGTTCTAAATGGAGCACTACTGCCCTAAACAGAAGGAGGTCACCACGGTAATTTGTTGGGTATTTAACGGCATTGTGTTGTTCAAATCTCTTGTAAAAGAAAAAAAAAAAGAGTTTTTAAGAGCCTGCAGCGGGGACATTTAGGAATAAAATCAACAATATTAATCCAGAAACAATGAATTACGATTTAATATAGCTGTACTCTCTACATTGTATTACATATGATAAACTCAGATCATAAAGTACAACCTTATTTTAACCGTTTTTGCGTAAACTACACAAATACAAATGTTTTGAATAGTTTGGTAAAAGGTTACTGCCCTCAACTTAATACCCTTTTATGCCTGAGTTGATCTTGTTTTAAGAAAGTCAACTTGTATTGACTTAGCTGCTGCTAGAGATATACTCTTAGGATCATTGCAAACCAAAAATTAAGCAGTGAAGCTTCCTGAATATGCACCATCCATCAGTGTTCAGGATAGAAGCATAGGAAATAAATCAAATCAAACATGTATTCTTTAGATGCAACTAGCATTCTACAAGTTGACAGGAGTCTATCGTTATTGCAATCCTTTTTTGGAAAACTACGCATTGACCTTCCTTCCTTAGTTAGGAGAAATATGTCTAAGATAAAGCATGTATCCACTCAAAAAGTCTCAGTAAAGATCCTTGAAACGTTGAGGTTCAGGACTAGAAACATTGCTAATGGTCAAGCTTCTACACATGCACTGGAAGCAACAAGTGCAGCCACTTGGCCATATCAAACAGAGTCGGTTCAAACACTCAATAACTGAATAACTCCTGGAACACGCTGAACATCTGATTTGAGGCAGTGTTGGGTGCTAGTTAACTTACTGTTGGGGCAATGGGCTTTGATTTGCTGCCTGGTAGCCGGGGAATGTCACTCTGTATTACTCACTCCGTCTCTACAGCTAGTGTACTCTGTACTCCCCCCGGTCCCATGGTGGGGAACCTCTGGGCACCTTGACTGTCGTTTAACTGCTTGTGGCACGAGGCAGCTGAGGAAATGGGTCATTAAATCCAATGAGCTGGGGCGAGCCCCCCCAGTGCCCCAGATCTGTTTCCAATCAGATAGCCTTCTTTTACAGGAGAGACAGAAAGAAGCCTAGCACAGCAGCCCAAAGCAGACATTAGTGTCATGTGCAGCACGATGCTGCTAATAGCAGCAGCTAACAAGGACTGGGGCATTTACTTATTTATGTATTGTTATCCCAGAGGTATCTTAGTGGTGAGATCATATCAATTCCTCTGTGGATTTCATGGAAACACCTGGTTCCATGCAAAGAAAAAAAAAAGAAAGCTTGAACTTTACCATGAGACACAAATAATTCATTGCTGCTGAAAATATATGCACACTATTCAAAACAGGAATCAAATGTGTCCTACCCCCCCCCCCCCCCCTTAGGTCGCAGGCTCCTCTCCAACAGTGCAACACAATAAAACAGATACACAGAAAAATAGTGAAATAGTGCAATAAGAGTCTATATACAAGTGATTGGAACATTTTTATTTTTTTATTTAACCAGCTAAAAGCATTGAGATACAATCTCATTTTCAATGCTGACCTGGCCAAGAAGGCAGCAACATTACACATAACACAAACATATAAAATACAGAGAACATAACTAAGAAAACAATAGACAAAAAACACTACACTACATTGTGAATATGATATATTAGATAAATAATTTCTAAGTCGCAGCCAGATGAGTAAACAACAGGTTGTCATTGGTGGTAAATACAACTGTTGTTTTGGCGAAGGAGGGTGTTGGTTTCCTTGATATATTGGATATGCCCATGAGCAATGGAAGGTTAGGTCTGGCTTCCAGAGAGTTCTCAAATTTGCATCACAATATATTTGTTGGATATTACAGGATCACCTTAAAGCTAGCCAATACAAGAGCACCTCAAACTTCATCATTACGCACTGTAGCTTTCATTATTGTAAAAAGTACAAGGATGTATGTCTATCATAATGTCTTTATGACTTATTTCACACATTACTAACCTCATGGAAATCAACATTTATCCTAAAAAAGGATTTGGAAGCAATTCCGTTTGAAATGTATTTCAAATAAAGCGTGAAAAAAATTAAGAATACAAAGGAAATCTCTACTCAACTCTAAATGACGTGATTAAAATGTTAAAACGATACACTGTTTTTAGATATCTCACGTTTATATTTCACTTCCTTTACAAGAGCTTCATTTGCTCGTCAGTTAAAGAAGTGTCTCAACCATCCAAAGTCAGTTTTAGTGGAACCTGTACTATCATTTCTGAAATAGATTCTTAGTCCAGCAAATAAGTAAAGTAATCCCACAGAACCCGATCACTCCCATTGTGACACAAAGTCTTCATTTGGATCTCTGTGACTTTCCAAGTCTGTGACTGATCTCATCTGCAGAAAGTAAAAGGGCAGGCGTTCTGCAGGAAGGTAAATACTTCAAATGTTAGCATGGGAAGTGTCTTCGATTTGTCCTTTAGGAAGATGCTAACGTGCGATACACCGTGCCCTCGCCTCCCCCCCCCCCCCCGCCTCCTCTCTCATTCATCGGCCCCACAAACTCATCTCCCTCTCCCCCCCTTTTCTTTCCTCTGTCATTGCAATATGCAGGACCAGCGATATGAAAAAAAGAGAAATACTACTCACACTTGTTGCCCGGACTTTATCTCTACATTATTCTCGCCGCTCCTTCCGTTCATTTCAGAGAAAAAGATAAATGAACGACGTACATTTTGTGCACCTGTCCTCCCCTCCCCACCTTCCTCTTCCCCTTCCCCTAACGATAAGGGATTTCATTAACGTGAGAATGCTTGGGCTGAAAGAAACATAATTGCTTCAGTGTTGTTGTCCTCTCTGCTGCCGACGCCCTAATTTCCTCCTTGCCTTACTCTTGACTGTTAAGTGATCATTATATCAACACAGGGGATGGGCCAAGGGTAAAATATTGACAAACTGCGGTCATGTTCATGCAACACATTAGAGAAGGGGTGGTCTAGGGTGATGAAATATAAAAAATAAAAAATGAACAATAAGGAGGAGGAAAGAGGGAGAATGCAAGGTGCTAATAGAGTGACAGCAAGGACGTTAAGTGATATGATCAGAGTCTGATTTACCCCCCCCCCCCCCCCCTCCCTGATGGATAGCTGTATGTAAAGGAAACATTTCTTTTTTTGACTTGCCATTTACACAGCATTGCACCTGAAAGCCAGGCGGCACAATAGACAGTTTGAAATGTCAGAGAACTAAGTATACTGTACCTTATTGTGTCCACCCAGATGTATTTTATGACTTATTTCACACATTTTTTTACCTTGGTTTCCAAACCAACCCCATGGAAATCCAAATGTATGGTAGAAAATAATCATGAACTAATTATGTTTGTAAAGTCTTTAAAATAAAGTGTGGATAACTGCATGTAAAAGAAACATATTTTGTTGTTGCCATTTACACAGCATTGCACCTGAAAGCCAGACGGCACAATAGACAGTTTGAAATGTCAGGGAACTAAGTAAGTAAGAGAGACGGGTGGACCGGCAGAATCTTAATTAGAGGAGCTCCGTCTAATGGAGACGGCTTTCTAGGGGTGGGAGGAGTGTCTGGCATGGAATACACACATGTGCATGTATACTTGCTGACATAAACACATACGTGCACATAAATACACACGGGCTTATTGGCATACTGTTACTTCTGCAGACAAATGTGCACACGCAGACAGGAAGACATTTTCATGGAAGCGGAGAAACACAGGACAATTGCTATCATAAAAATAACATAACTGAAAGGCATGAACATGTGAACAAACACCCTACACGCCACAAGTTCAACATCAGTGCAATTAACCAAAGATCGCCCCTTTTCTACTTGTATTTTAAGCCTATAACTGACCATTCAGCGACCAAATCTATCTGGTTATGGCGCGACATCACAAGAATGTTCGCCCGTAGTCTGGAAATGCATGTATAGGATTTACCTATCTATCACTGAGCAGACCTGGCTGTTGAGCCCGAGCCAGCGCCACATGATTGTGTTAATTAATCTGCCATTGTGAGCATGGGGAACAGCTGCACGGGCTCTCGTGGCTGCGTTGTCAAAGCAAAACAATGCAATGTTAAGCTTCCCCCACTGAATCTTCCATTACAAAGGAGCCCCAACAACAGGGCTAAATTCATGAATCCACAGATCAATTTTTACCAGCACTAATGTCTGACCTTTAAAGCGAAAAAGAGATTTTTTTTTAAACATGCTTCATTTGGGCTTGAAATATGGTCAGATATATGATACCTAGGATTTCAGCCGACTGTTTCCCCTCCACCACCCCTACCTCCACTCCAGCCTGGAAAGCAAACACTTTGCAGAGATAGAGATGCTGGGAGAGAAAAAGGGAGGGAGGGAGGGAGGGATGGATGGACAGAGGTAGAAAATGAGCAACAGAGAGATGGAGGAAGGAGAAAGAGAGACAGAGATCAGCACAACGGAGACAAACACATGAGTGCCAGGAGTCACCAGCTGGGCGCTGGTATTTTAAAACAAAACGTCTAACGCGATTAGCAGGGATCCATCGATCGCTGTTATGTGGCGTTAATTTAGACCGGGGAGAGGGGGGGGGTGGAGGAGAAGAACAAAAAGGTGATATAAGCTTTGCATATTTACGGGTCCTATCATAGGTGTTTATTTGAGACGTTTGAAATTGCTTCATGACAATTTACTATATAAAATCTAAGCTTAATGTCAAAATGTATGTGAGTTTTTATGTGACGACCCTTCATCGAGAGACGTGTAACTCAGTTACAAACACGTGAAATAAGCTTTGCATATTTACTGGTCAAATTGTATGTGAACAACACTGTTCATTTAAGATGTTTGCAATTGCTTTTTTTATGATTTACCAGTATAGAAAATCTTAGCTTATTGTGCATTTATTAAAATGTATGTGTTTTTTTATGTGACTACCATTCATGGAGACTGAATGGCACATCCGAAAAAAAATCAGCCACAATGAGACGGAAACCTCACATTCATTTAGAAACAACATTGACCAAGGGAATACATAAATAAAATTAGGTAAACTCTGCTGCCACCGCAAATTATGTCTGCAATAAAAAGACTTCACAAATAAACGGTTTAGCACCTCTAATTGAGTTCACAAAATGTTTCACTAGAAAACCATTTCACTGCATTCATTACAGCTTCGCCGAATTTACAATTCTATTGCTCGCAGAAATCACAGCATTTGTCTTTAATGTGGCAACCAGATTCATCTTTGTTTCATAGAGGGGGGGAGGAGGGATGGGAGATGGCATGCCCCCTATCACACACTCTCTACAGTGAATGGCATGGCCTTGGTGCACACTTGGCACTTCCAGAGAGATGGTGATGCACCCCGAAAAAATCATCAAGATGCCTGGCTCTCGCCCCACTCTGCAGCCGAGCCCTTCTGTCTTGCGGAAAGCCCTCCAACAGCCCACTGAGCACGCACGGAACTGGGAAAGGAGTCGCATTGAGATGTACTGACGCATCTGACATGTCAAATCAGTTCTAGCAAAGGACGAGGTGATCGTTCCTCTCAGGTTTGAACGAAAAGGAGAGCTAAGGAAAGCCATAAATGGAATCCAAATGGCAAGAAGGCAAGACATTTCCTTCTCCCAGTCACACTGTCTCTCAATCTGCACCCTGTTTGAGTCTGCCAAAGTCAAATAGTGACACTGAATATGGCAGTGAATTCCAAATCAGTCGTTCAGTTGCCATACTCTCGATAGACTGCACAAATGTTCTTTTTTTACAAGAGTTTTAAACAATTCTTGGCCGCACTGTGTTTAAAACCAGTTTGAAGAACTTCCCCCGACGCACACACTCGTACACACTTGGGAAAATATAGAAACTTGAAAGCTTGCAGATGGGGAAGGGTGACATGGTGCTAACACGCATCTCAAAAGTGACGCTAGCTGCAGCATCTCACCTGTCCAACACGCTGGATTTTCAGAAAGCCATCAGATGTTGCATTTACCGCAACACTGAGCAGTGTAGAGCATCCGATCAGAAGACGTACGCAGCCTGAGGTTTGGTGCACTTACACTTGACAACTCAACAGGACACTTAGTTAAGCTAGAATGGGGAATTTGTGACGCCAGAAAAGAAGGTTGATATCTTGTCATTATCTTCTCCCTCATGGCTTTGTTAGTATTTACAGCTAAAATGTTACAGAGGGTGTATCGAATTGGAAGAAAGACTTTTTTTTTTCTCCTGTGGTACTGTGCTGTCGGCTCCCTGATTGTTGGAGTATAAAAATAATCGTCATGGAAATAGATCTCATTGACAACGTGCCATGTTCACACTGTGAGCAGCTTGTGCCTTGTGAACATAATCCAGAAACGTCCTCCAAAAACTTTCCTGCTCAAACTTTCAATCCCTCATCCTCGTTTTGCCCTTCTCTCCAAAAGATGAAACGAGGGGATGCCAGGGAAGACAAAATCCTGTCTTGTCAAGTACCAGCAAAACAGGTAGAAGGGGGATGGGCGCAGGGATCAAGAAGCAAGAGAAGAGGGACAAAGGAAGCAAAAAGGACTGAAGGATTGACCAAAACAGCTTTCCCATGCTTCGGAAAATCCACATCCTCATCTCTGTGTCTAATAGGAAATACCTGATTCTGGTCCTGAGAGTACTGCGCCGGCACGATTACACCTTACCTGCGAGGCCTGCCAGGAGAGGTGGCATTTGACTGATCCGCCCCCCCATGAGGGTGGCTTAGCCTCAACTTAGCTCCATGTCTTGAGACAGAGGATAGCAGGAATGAGAAGGGGCCACTGGGGAAGAATGTGAGTCCCTCTCTATGAGAGCCCAGGATAAACCAGTGTCCTCGGGAGAGAAGGAGCTAACTTCTCGCAGCTGGATCACGGCCGAGGGGTTAAAAGATGATACCTCGAAATGTGGCAACACTAAAGTCTCAAGAAGGGTCTTAACTGGTGAACCTTTTTGTCCTTGGCTAGGACGTTTTGTAAGGCAAAATACTGGATTTGTTGATGTAGACAAAACGTAGAAGTTCTTTAGACATCACTTTTAACTTTCTCAACGCATAAAAGGTATTTCTAAAGGTCCTTTAACCCTCCTGTCGTGTTCGTTCCCCCCCCCCCCCCCCTTACTTTGGTGTTCCCGGGTAAAATTGACCGGTCTGTTTTAAGTGCTCTTACATTACCACAAAAAACGTTAATCATCACCCAATTTTATTTAAAATCCTTTAAGGCTGAAAACACTTTCTCAGACAACTGGTTTCCATGAATAAGTGCAACGAATATACAAATAATATGCACTAAAAATGTATTCTAAAATCAAAATGTTGTCGATTTGTGTGTGAGTACACTGAAAAAAGTGAAAAGTTGACTTTAATGAAATGTATTATGTCAACAGATTCCACAAAACTGTATTACGTTAGCTGAAAGCAATACTTTTAAGTTTAAATAACAAATATAAGGTTCAACTTATTGCTTTCAACTAACCTAATACACTTGTGTGAAAGATTTGACCCGAACAAAACAAGAGGGCTTTCTGATTTAAGAAGATCTAAAACACCCATGTGCATTATGCGCCGGTACCCAAGGCCTAATCTAGGTCTGGGTATGACTCCATCCCAGATTCTCACACAAAGCTTTATGCTTTACACGCCGACACCGAGAGCATAAGAAAGACATTCACTTTGCTATAACTACCTTATTATCAACATAAACATATGCTCGTCGTGCGGGCCGCCGGGCGATGCTAACTTGAGGGCAGATAAAAAATATAAGGGTTGGCAAACATGACGAGACAGAGGTTCATTAGACGAGCTGTAAACGAAAGAGAGGACGGCATCTCATCAAGCACATGTTCAACACTTGGTCCATAAGGGAGCTATACCTGGGGCTGTCGCATTCCGAAGGTGTTACTCTAATAAGACAACAGTCGCTTTTATTTACAGCAAGTACGAGATGACATGAAACATGCATTAACACATCTTCTGTTGTGCCTTTGGTGAAACAAACACCTTTGTTATTTTGTAAACAAAACATCTAACTAACAGCCTCTTTTTGTGAGATAAAGATACATTCAAACAACATATGCTCTTGACTTGACGGAAAAAAAAAACACAATAGGTGTAAAGCGTCTAAATTGCAATTGCGCCGCATCTTGGAAAACAAACACTTTGCTTTGTTACCAAGACAACTAAGATAATGTGATTCCTGCGGCATTGTCGGAACTGCTACTTGCTACATTATGTGTGACAAGCTTAAGAGTAGATCTAGGAGCCTGAATGCACAGATCCAGGCTCCAGCCTATTGCGGATTGAAGATAGTCCGGCAAACCATATTTGCATGTGTAACCTTGCCAAGGAGTTAAGCTCAGCGGGCTAACATTGTCTCCACGCTGGCAAAACCCTGGTTTGAAGTCAGCACTGATGTATAAGACTCTATAATGCTTGCTGTGATTTGACAGTTTGTGTTACTGTTACTTCCCATAGTGCTTAGCCCAGTGAACAAATGCAGCTTCATTCTGTTGGAGGATTTAAATGTGATCAGCCCAACATTTGTTTTTTTAATACATCTATCTGTGCAAACAGCAAATTCATAATAGAGCCTTCAGGCCCATATCCTCCTCTTTCCTCGTTCTCTCTTTGCCTTCCATGGCGACAAAATGAATTCAGCTCAGAACCTAATTAATCCACAAAGGTTTCATGTCTTAATCCCCAAAGTCAAGGGGGTTATTGTCCTCACAAATGAGGTCAGTGTTCCTCCCAGTGGAAATAAGGGGAAGAAGGAGTGAAACACAGGGAAGTAAAGGGAGGGACGGATGCTTACAGAGAGGCTTTCTTTCTCTGCAGCTGTCCTGGTGAATAGAGGTGCGATATGGTGGCGAGAGGCCCGGCAGACTGGGACTGTAGGTCCCTGCTATCAGTGCAGAGAGCTATAGAGGTATCACCATGTGAAAAAACAGACTGAATGGCCATAATGTAATAAGAGCAGATAGAAACATAAACGGAGACATGAAATAAATGGCACAGAATGACAGCAGTGGGAGAGGGAAAATTAAACGCCTGCCAATCTCCAGCACACAGACCTTTTGAACCAGGTGGATAAGAAAGCTGGTTCTGATGCTAATTGTCACCAAGGCAAGTCACTGTCAAACTCCGAGGCGAAGAAGCATCATCCAAGTGTGACAGGACGATAGCCATGATACAGCCCTCCGTCTGGTGGGATGACAAGGGGGGATGTGACACACATGGCCACACCATGCTGCCTGAAGAGCAGTCACCACCAGTGGCCCACACAGGGTCTTTTTGGGGGGAAAAACCCTGGGAATAGCATGGAGCGAGCCAAATGCTCGTCCAACATGGACACACCCTGGGTGTAGAGCGGGCCCCGTCTCAGAAGACCAAATGGCAGCCAGGGAAAGCGCGAACGCCTCAACACGAACGTCAACGACCATACTCATTTTGACCGTCCTGACGGGAGCTTTCCAGAGATCTTTCGAGTCATCCAATCAATGCTTGGCTCAAAAAAGGAAAGGGGCGGGGTTGCTGGCCAATGAGAACTTGGTTAAATAAAAGGTCGGCCAATAGCTAGCATTTTGGAAGAAGGGTCAGCCATGATGGAAGCGCGCTAGAAGAATAAAGTCCAAGATGACGCGATCAACAGCTTGATGAAATCTGTTGCAGTCAAAAGTCCGGCCACTGCATACAGCAAGCATGGTGGGCCCCACGTGTAGCGAGAAATACCAGGCTGCATTATGTAGGAATGAAGAGACAATATGTCATCATCTGAACATGTTATGAAGATGATCATTACTTTTGGCACAATCTTTGGAGTGTGCTGTATCCCGTCTACAAAGGATCTACTAATGCATGTTTGGTAAAAGCTTATTTCCAACAAATTGCTTGCTTTCTCTTTGACTGAGGATTTGTCGACACGTCATGCACGCATCAAAAGCATCATCTGGAAAACCTGCACTGTTTTTGATCACTGATAATTACTGTATCCGCACTCCAAGAAGTCTCAAGGAGTAAACAAAGTGAGAAGTTGGGAAATGGGGGAGAACAAAAACAAGAGAAGAGGGAGGGGGGCACAGCTTTGTAGCAGACATTCTAATTTCCAACTTCTCGTTGACTGGTGGAAACAAGAGAAGTTTTTATTGTCATCTCCCCACCACTGGGTTTGAAATATGAGTTTAAAACTGACAGAGGGAATTAAAATCTGTAAATGCCACATATTTTTGATGTCTAATTTGAAAATCGGCTGTCAGAGTTGGTGTTTGTTGATTTTTATCAACTCAAGGGTTATTACATTTCGAGAATGTGACAATTAAATGTCCCTCAATCATTCCCACGAGCTTTTCTCTAATCATGTCAACTTGAAACGCAATATAAAGCGATGTGACAAACGTGAGTGAACCTCATCTGGTAGCATGAGGCCAAAATGAAAATTGGAATTCTGAGGTACGACATACTGTAAATATCAAGGGAAAAGATGACTGTCCGTACACAAAGCTTCATTTAGTTTAACCAAAATGTCACCCGATCCTATGCCTGTTATAGAACAATTGATAGATCCAAGGGTCAGAACCAGGTCTAAGAAGCTCACCGCTGGAATAGACACGATCAGATAACAACTGACACGGAATTTCTAAACTCACTTGACTTCAGATTGTGAAAGCAAGAGGTTACCGAGCTGTTTTTCTTTCTCCTTTTCTCCTCCTGCGCTCTACACACTGCCGGCTACATGCCTCCCCTTCATCTCAGAGGATATATAGAGGAGAAAAAAGATGTAAAAGGACTGGAAAAAAGCTCAATTGTTTATTGATTTTATAATAGGCTTAGTGCAAGAGAAATAAAGTGAGGGGCTGCCGGGGCGGCATGGTCAACCGGAGGCGATGGCGTGACAAACACGAGGCTTACAGGCAGGTAACAACGGCTTGAGTCCAAATGCCGGGATATCAGCTTGAGCCTTTTTCCAAATGCCCGTTTGTGGAATTGTTATCCTGCTTTTAAACCAGTGTAGACGTAATCGCTCCACTCGCAAACAGGGCACGGCCTTTTGGGTATGAAAGTGCGTGTTTGTATGAAGGGGGAAGGTGGAAGGGAGGGAGGGAGGCTCACTTCAGGATGATATAGGATATAAAAAGGTTTGTAAGACAGTGCCAACACATAGGTTTAGACAATCAAAATGAAAAAAGGAGAAAGGGAGTGAATCAGGGATCTTTGGATAAAAAGGAAAAACAACATTTTAATTTAGTTTAGGTAGCATGTAAAGAAAATCGACTGGGTTTAGTTTAGTTGGAGCATGCTTTTGCAAGTGTTCACAGCAGAGTGTGTATGCGTCTGCCTGAGTGTGTGTAGGGTCTGATATATGGATGATAACACTAATTAGCTCGTTTTGTTTGGGGCACAACACTCATTAAAAACCCAGTGGGGCCATTAAAGTTACCGTCCCTCCAAACCATGGCTGCCACCATATCCATCTAGACTGCTATCTCGCCCAGCTCTCCCTGATTTTAATGGCCTCTGCTTCAGGTTGTTGGGTTGAGCAAAGATTTGTGGGTCTTGGATCGCTCTTCCTCTTCCCCTTTTACTCCAGCTGTCCCCTTCACTATGTCTTGATTTCAATCTTTCTCCAGTCCTGCTTCTCACGCTCTCCTCCACGTATCTTACTCTGTCTCTATCTATATTGCTCTCCCACACATATACCAATTACTACCTCCACTGCACTCCATCCATACACTAATAGCTGTTTGCTGAGAAGAAACCGGGGAGGGATATGCGCTCTTCAGTCGCGTCGAGGAGGGGGCGGCGGTTGTTTCCAAGATTTACACAGCTATGTCGCTGTAATACCGACAACCCTCCCCGTGATTCAGCGCGGCTTGCGGTGCCATAAGGCGCCCGTTACTCTGCAGCCGGAGAGCCTGGAGGAGAGGCCTGCCAGGATTACAAGAGCAGGTGTAGCATCCCGCTAACAGATACAGCACAAAGCCATATTCAAGCCCATGCTCTCTGGGGCTAGCTGTGCTAAAGCTAACAGCTTCTGCTCAACTAAAAGAAGGGTTCAAGTCAATCCACTGCACATATTACTGCCATGATAATGTTTCAGATGGAGATCAATGTCTACAGAGTCTTTTTTTCATTTAGAAGGACTACATGGTATCATGTTAGCTTAAATCATTAGGTCAAGCTATACAGTTATCCCCAAGGAAAAAGGGTTCTGACTGTTTTCTTGTAATTACAAAAAAAGGTAATTGTATCCAAGCCAGGTATATGTTATTCCTCTGGGCAAAAGCGAGCCTTTGTTGTCCAAAAACCATTGAATACACACCAACGAGCCACAATGGGTGACATGTTCCTTCATTACAATGAATGTGGGCGTTGTATTCGGTAATGACCACCACTTTCTAGAACTACATTGGGGAAGGTAATCACACCAATAGGACCAACAATACTTTGTAATATAGATAAAAGATCATATAGGAATCCTTATTATAACATAATTTGTGATTTTTTGGAGAATGTCAAAAAAATAAAGAGTGGCTCCCCAAATGGTTCCATAAAGACGTTATAGTGTTTTAGTGCCGCTTAAAATAGTCCCCAAAAAAATATTGATATTAATATACATATATATATTTAAAAAATATATATATTTCTGTGGTTTTAAAGTTGATAGAAAATAAAAACAATAATATATTCAAAGTAACGCGTTTTGATTTCATTATTTGTATATGTTTTTGAGAATAAGTAAAATATAGAAAGATTCCAGGAATATCCTTTTAAATCAACACAAAGCTTTTCCATACACTGCATACAATACTATGCAGTACTGGTGTGTAACCTCTGTGCTGAGTGTGCTCACATTACACCTCAAACACACACTTAACTGCACGGTCATATCCCACGCACAACTCTTTTTTTTTGCCATGTTGTTGAAAGGCAAGACTCTGAAAATATTCTTGGTCTCAGGTCTGGATATTAAGAGTGTTGATTAGATATATGAGTTTGCCATTTGCCCACGGAGCGTGGAGTGTCTCTGACAGAACTGGGGACCATATGGCTGGTGAGAGATTTCCCCCCTCTCTTCCTCTTCGCGCAGCCTGACAGCTGGATGGCTGCTAACTGGGGACGAGGAAGCTTGGCAGCTGCAGCTGAGAGCAACGCTTTGATGCCGCTCACCCTTTTTTACTTCTCTCTCTCCCTCCGCCTCTCTCTCTCTCACACACACACACACTCAAGAATACAGACACCCACAACCAGTATTAACTTAACAAGCAAACTTTCTACAGGTTGGACGATAGAGACGAGAGGTGCATCCTGATGTTGTGTTCATAATGGTCAATGTTTTAGCTGGTTAAGACTAGTTTTACAAGTTTACTAACCAGAGCTCAGTCTGCTCTGATTCATTAGCTGGACGGCTCGGTTGTGGTTGGTTAACTGCTTGGAGATGTCCCGCCCCTCATCATGTGCAATGTGTTGGAGAGCTAGCCAATAGAAGCTCAAGTGTTATGTAGCGATGTCACTATGTTCAGGAAGTAAACAAAAGAGTCCAATGGAGGCGTTTCAGGCAGGAGAGAACACAGGGCCTTTGCAGACAATTTACATTTACACAGACCGATAGAACACACTACAGGAAAGAGAACCCCCCCCCACACACACACACTAATAGTATAGCTAATTAATTCACTGTTGAAAACAATGACAAAGAATACACAAATCTAAAGTTTTCTGCTTTTCAAGTTCCTGCTATCGTAAATATTACTGCAAGGGGGATGTATGGAGGGCACCTATAGGTGGGTGCAGTAAAGGGAAGGAGAGAAGAAGAGGAGGTGAAAGTGAAAGGAAAGATGTATACCAGGCAAGAACAAAAGTAGCATATTTGAGATTTTCTCCACACATGGCTTTCTTTTTAAATGTTCTATGCTTTGACTGAAAGGGATTTTTCATTGTTGTTTGAACACAAACAAAAAGAAAGACTTCTTTGGATGTTCAGATGCAGATACCTGAATGCTTTGCGATGAAGTAACAACAAGAATGTGTTTCTAATCTCAAGTCTCATCTGCACTGCAATATAGCAATATGTTTTAGCATAGCTTTAAAGGCGAATGTATGATGTTTTTAATTAAGGTCACACTCGTGCCTTTCTTTGAAAAGAGAGAACAACAACATACGCTCCTGCCAAATACTTTTATATCCCTTTATTACAAAACCACCAAAAAGCCAGAATGACATATCACAACCCTAATGCTAGATAAATGTGAGTTAACCTCTTTCTTTTTTAACAAATGATATTTTTCTTGAAAGGCTGACCCTCCCTTTCTAAGATATCTTTCAAAGACGCCATCTCTAAAGCCCCATCTCTAACACATCTAAAATATCTGATCATCTTCTCCTCTCTTTTCATGCTCCCTCTTGCGTTCAGTCGCCTCCTTATTCAAGCCTGCCTTCGTACCACTTGCCCCCTTGCCCCTTTCTCGATGTTCTCCTCCCCTCGCCCATTTTCTTTTACTGTATTCCCCCACTCTAGCGCTATATCCATCTCTCCTCCTTTCTTTCCCCCGCCAGCCAGCTCCTCCTCTTGTTGAAGGCCCCCTGTTGCTGCCTGCGATCAACCAGCTCTGAACTGGTGAATTTAGCGAATGGGAGGGGGGGGATGATATATAAGAGCAGGAGGGAAAGGAGAGAGAAGAGTTTGGCTGGAGCCAAGAGGAGAGCAGCTGGGCACAGCTAACAGGGAATGATAATGACCTCAGAAATCTGCTGTTCGCTCCACAACAATAGGGTGCTCAGTCGCCTGGAAAATTGTGTTCATCAGCTAGCTCTGCTCACTTACTAATTGACATTGCCAAATATTTTAAGAACAATTGGTGTGTGGCAGGGGGGAGCGAGTGAAACAAAAAAAAAGCTCAGAGATCTTAATCCCTGGACTTAATTCCTCCCTCACTTTTTTTTCCATCCTCTCTTTTTTTGTGATGCTACGACTACGGGGGAAAAGCACATCCTTCATGTCGCTTTCTGCTCTCATGTCAGCGCCGTGATGTTGACACAAAAGGCTTTTCATGTGACCTGTCAATGGGGTTAAGAGGGGGAGATTGAGAAGGGGGGAGAATGACAGAGGGAGAAGAGAGTGAAGATGAGGAAGGAAGGAGGGGGGGGGTACAGCAGATTCCTCACTCATGGTATCACATGCCTGGCCCTCCATTTTTAATGAGGCAAAGGTCAACGTATGCTCTTGCTCTTTCATACACAGGAGGAACCCCAATCATGCCCAAGTTAACTTGTTCAAACAAACCCCCTGCAAGCACCTCATCCCCCCCACCACCAAACACCCCTCCACCCCCCCTCCCTCAGGGAGCCATCCAGTGCCATCCATTTGCATTCCCTGACCGAGAGCTCATTTCTCAGGAATTCCACATTGACGGAGTCAGGCAGCTGTCACCCGGCGGAGAGAAAAGGGGAACATGGCATTCACCCTCATTCAGCTTAGCCCCCCCCCCCCCTGGTTAAGCACACACATAGACAATCAAGAGAGGAGTCAACTTTTTTTGACTGAAGGAGGAATAAACGCACATTTAGCCCTCACATTTACATGAGCATCCTGGGTAAACACTTTTTCAGCACAAGTTGCGACTCTGATGTTAATTTTTTTTTTTTTTTCCTTCTCTCGTTACTTTTTCTCCCTGCACTTCTCAAACGGATATAAGAAAGACGCCTTTCTCTATTCCCTTTCTGCTCACTTTTTAGCAATGACACCGGAGAAGATAGCTTGTTGATGTATTACGAATATTAATATTCAAACAGTCTACCTGACGGAGTAAGGCAGCCTTCTGTTATGGAAAGATAAATATTATGTTTTAATTATAAAAACATAAAAAGGGAACGGGGAAGACAGAAGAAGATGGAGGGAGTGTGTGTGTGTGTGTGTGTGTGTGTGTGTGGTGTGTGTGTGTGTGTGTTTGTGTGTGTGTGTGTGTGTGTGTGTGTGTGTGTGTGTGTGTGTGTGTGTGTGTGTGTGTGTGTGTGTGTGTGTGTGTGTGTGTGTGTGTGTGTGTGTGTGTGTGTGTGTGTGTGTGTGTGTTGTTCCGGGAGAAAGGTAAGCTATGTTTTGGCAACGAATTGGCGTTGAAGAGTGGATGGCATAATGTGATGCTGTTTACTGAGGAATGTGATGCCCTGTCACATCCCCCGTTTTTCTCACTCCACTCACTCTCTCCCCTCATCGCCTCTCCTTCACTCTCTCAACAGTACATTTTTTCTCCTTTTTCTCCTGCTTCATAACCAGGCGGGGAATCCTAACATGATCATTAAGACATAAAACGGGCTGATAAATGTTTCATAAGGACAAGGCTAGCCACTGATAGCCACCCAGGAATACTCAGGAGCAAACGGACGCTCGCAGTGCTTCCAGTGATCAAACACACTCGTCGGAATACAATTGGAATTTAAAAATGTCTAAAACGCCCCGGCTAATTCCCACCATGGGTAATATTTACAAATTGAGTCTGAAAGACGCGAGAGCAAAGGGAGAAATCAAATGAACTGTGCAAGGAATAAGAGAAAGACGAACAGAGAAATAAATTGGCCTTTTATATTGTGCAAGCGTGTACAAAAATACTAAGTCTGCATTTATCCGAGACATGTCAATCAGCATGGCACACTGACAATTAGTGCGTTTGAATAGAACTTTTATCATTTAGCAGACACCAGAGTCCTGACCTACTGTACAAAAAATACAGCTCGGGGAATGATTGTGCCTGCAACACAATGACTGTCTATTTAAGTTTGGTGACACATAAAAAAAAATACAGATATGACAGGCCAGACTCCTACAAATGAGTGGGGGGTAGAAGGCTCAGGTTTTGTAACCGCTCTCTGATTATAGAGAAAAGAAGAAGAATAGGGGGGGGGGGGGGGGGTAAGGAGCAGAGGAACGGATGTCAATTACAAAGAAAAGTAATTTATGCAAAGGGGAGAGAAAAAAAGAAACGGGAGACATAATTCATAATTTTTTAATGCACATAGTTTTACACTCATATATTATGGCACGCACTCACAGAGGGCTGGCCTCATTTCAAAGTGTTGGCTGCAGCTTGAGGTGGTAGGAGACAGTAAAGAGGTATAAGTTGGTTATTCTGGCTTCTCTTAGTGAGACATTTTGAATGTTGCTGACATGTTTTAGTACTTTATGTCTACTTTTCTAAATAGATGGTTGTAAACATCTGAAAAATTAGTTTTTTGGTTGGTATTTAAATAACCTGCTTTAGTGTTGAGATAACAGCCCTTGATACATAGAAATGTAATGTATTGATGATTGGCCTCCTTACTAACTAAACAGAAGCGTATGGATTTTAGATTTTCCATTTCTACCTGACATTCTTTCTGATTATCATTTCCTTACATAAATGCATGTGATAAGGCAGACGCGGCCCCCTTTGAAGAAGCCAACACTTTCCATATTTTTATTTTATGTGGAGGAACTGAAAAAAGAAATCATTTTGCTGTGAAATATTTTCATACAAGCATCTTTTTCAAAAACTAGAGACATTAAAGACTTGAAAAAGACGTGCTTTGTTATCTTAACTTGTAGGGGCCTTAGTTCCTCCACTACATGGCCAAATTAATCCACACAGAGGCCCAAGGAAATAGAAAATGTAAAAACGTGGGCCCCTATCGAGCCGTGTCGCCTCATATCCTTGAGGTTTGGCCAAAAACAAAGTCAAATTGTCTTTCTCCTTTAGTTTGTATCAATTTGATTCAGGGACACAATATAGACGGATTATTGATTGCATTATTAGTATTATACGTATTTTGTGTCACATGTAACCTCTAAAAGACAGTAACCACCATCAACTTTTTTTATGAACCCCAATGTAGTGAACCTGGGACCAAGGGTCAGAAGTTTTACTAATTTGTATGTTCAAATATGCTACATTTATTAGTTTTGTAAAAGTAAAACAAATCAATACCAATGAAGGTATACCTCTGTGATATTGCCAGGTGAAGACTCATTAACTTAAATATCCTGATAGTATCTGGTGAGTTCATGTTTGTCAGCATGCATATTCAGAGTAGTCTGGATTTAGTTAAACTCTTACTTTATTCCTGTTAATGACACAGTAATTACACTGTAACAGTTTGTCCGCATGTGTAATTACGCCCCCATTGTACCGTCGCAATTAGATGAATATCCATGCTTTATAACCTAAGGCGTCAAGTTGGCAAATCCAATTTCAATTTGTATGGAGCATTTTGCCTGCTTGTTTGAGCCGCGGTAAAGACCAGGGATATGCAGGCTAATCCTCGCCATGTTAAAACGTTGTTCCTCTTAAAAAATGTAGACAAGGGGGATTCCCTGGAGACACAGAAAAAGTATTTTACAGCCAAGAGGTGGGAGTGGGGTTTACAGGAAGTGGGAAATTCGCTGAGGTACATGTAAGCAGCACCGCTTTGGGCCTTACGTGCATGCAGCAAAGCCTATTTTTACACATTAAGCTACCATTTGAACTATAATGGGAAGACGCAGACGTGCAAAATGAGGATTTTCAATGGGAGGTTATTTGCATGTTTAAGCTGGTAAAAAATATGGTATTCCAAGGGTCTTTAAGGATGTGATGCGCTGTCTTACCTGTTGCTCAATCCTTATGACAATATAACACTGTGTTTCTCTCTACACTGCTTCACTGAGGGGGTGGAAACGCAGAAGGAAAGCCAAACAAAAAAAAAACATGTTGATAGACATAAATGTAATTGCTTCTTTGTTTTCTTTAAAGAAATAAAGCATTTGGTTGAATAAGAAAATAAGCTCAAGGTTAGCTGCAGCGCTACATTGTAATAAGGAAGGTCCTTAAAGGACACCTCTGACAGAGGCCTTTGTTTTTCTGCTCTTTTCTTCCTCAATCCTCCCTTTTCTTTCACTCGTTGCTTTTAAACAAGGGCCGTCTCAAAGACAAACGCGGCGGAGCTGACCTTCTTTCACAGTTGAGATGTTATTTTTGATTACTATAATTCAAGTTTAACTCAAAATTGCCGTGGGTAGGTTGCGGGGCAGAGGCTCACACACACTTCGCAGGTGCACGCACACACAGAATAAGACAAGCCTTGCTTTTTGAAAACCTGCGATATTAAGATAAAGACAATGGTACAGTAGCCACATCCTGTTCACTTCGTAAGAGAGTGATATTCACACACACTGTAAAGCCTACACACAGACACAAGCACACACACAACAAACATGTATGCCGAAGAGAAGCACGACACCTTTCTCCACATGAGACTCAGACACATTTTTTCTCACACATCAAAGCTTCTAATTTGAGAGTCCCAGAGCTCCAAATGTGAATCGCATTGTGTAAGCTGTGAAGACAGACAAGTTTCGTTACCTCCGATTAAAAAACAGGAAGTAGCAAAAACCAGCTTATTAAACATCAGAGCTGTTCATTTATCGCATTTTCTTGCAGTATAAGAACAAGCTCTCTAAAGTGCCTTTATAACTTTAAGCATTCATTTATTTATTATTACAATAAACAGTATTTTATTCCTGTAGAGTATTGAATTTGACATTCTGCTTATTCTCATCTTAATCTATTTGACATGAATATAGTTGACTTCTTACACATTGACTTGCACATTGGTCACATGCAACATTCTCTAGCACTTTATTTCTATTCTGTTTCTTTTTGCACTATTTGTATTGTTTTATGTCGCATTGTTGGAGGTGCTTGGGACTATATATTGCCATAGCTACACTGTCTTTACATACGACATTAAAACCTTTTAATTTCAGAATCTATAACTTCTGATCAATGTGAGGACAGCCTTTGAGATATGACAGCGGCAGACTGACAAAGACTTTAAATGTATCAAGCTCTAATACACAAACACAAAAGGAACTGCAATATCAAGACCTTGTATAAAAAGCAGGCTATTTTCTTTTCTTGTGCAATGTTGTCCATACACTCTTTTAATTATATTTATAAATTCTTTAATCCTACCTTCTCCAAAGATGGTGCCCCGGGGGTGAGATTTAACCACTCAGCTAAATCGAATGCATGTTGTTGTGCTTGGTTAGCATTTGGTCGTAAATGCTATCGTTTTTTATTTGTCATTTATTATTTTTACTGTAATTTTATTTTGCATACCGCACACTGGCGGTTAATATAGTACTTTTGAAGTTGTTGAAACGCCACGAGCTGTACTCCTCCGATTCAAAGGGCTTGAGTCAAAAGAGAGACACAGAAAGAGAGATGGAGAGAGAAACTTCCAGCATTAAAATTCAGAAGATAATTACATCCGCTACACCCCCACTCTGTTGAGAAAGTGTAATGTTTAATAGTCTCTATAAAGAAAATAGGTTTTTATCTCACTCTCATTTTCATTAATTCCTAATTGGGGTGGGGGGTTGTCTGTTATTATTTCTTAGATTAAAATAAACATAGCCTGTCCCATGTTCAAACCCATCACACTACACAGGCACGATAAGGACTTCATGCCTCTGTGAATAAATAAACAATTTCATCTCCACTGGTGGAATTAAGTTGCTTACAGCCTTAAGCTAAGCCACTCTGATTTATATTTATATTTATTTTTCTCTCAAAAGACTTAAAAGCACATTCTCGCTTTTGCAAATGAAGTTCACAATTTTTTTTGACCTGCTTTATATGTATATCTTTAATTAGTGTCTTGTTTAGCTTAAACCGACTGATTATCGCGTACTCGTGACCTAATTACTGCGCACACTTCTTAACGCCGGCGTAGTGCCCTGAGGAGCATGCGAAAGTTACCTTTAAAAACTTGTGTAATCATTAGCAACGAGCCTCCCTTAATCCCACTAAACATACACTTATCTAGCCCAGACCGGCCTGTGTTTGCTGGGAAGGCAGAGGGGGGGGGGGCGTTTGTCTTCAACATGTTTATTAAAGACATTTATTAATCGCTGTTGTTAAAACTAGTTTGTCCCTACACTCCCAGTCTTTACTCTTGTTCCACAGGGATATAGACTGGCAACCTGCAGTTGTTAAGCAGGTCTTTTTCTGGCTTTTGTTCTCTGTAGGCTTCTGCTTCGCTTAATGTTCATGGTAGAAACAACATAGCCGTGTCAGAGGACAATTGCTATTATGTGTTCAGCATTAGATCTTGCAAGTTAGACATCAGTACCTTTTTACATCTGAGTATATACAGTACGCTCTGTTCACTTGGATTGAATAAGCAGTGTGTGTGTGGGTAATTTAACAAAGACTTTAAATATCTGAGTTATGTGAGGAATGTGTTGCCTTGATTTTGTGGGATTATGTTATTTTTTTATGTGCACATTATACAATGTGATTATTATAGGGCGTAGCCTAGGTAGAATTGTTGAACAATATGAAAGTAACATTAAGTAAACATAATTCCTGAGTGTATGTAGGGTGAAATGTTCATCCCTTTATAGACAGACCCAACACAATTGCTTGCCATTCATTCTCTGATATTCTTTTCTCTTACCTGAAGATGGTGAGGAGGGATGTGGGCTGTCATCCTGGACGCTTCCTGTCTGGGAGTGTCCTCCTCCGGCTCCGCTCTCTTCTGTCACGTTGGATGAACCCGGAGTGGTAGAGCGGCTGATGGACTGGGACTCTGGGTCGCTCGCTGATCCGCGGCGTTCGTCCAGTCCTTGTTGCTGCACCGCTTCCTCATGGACTCGCCTGTCTTTGCCATGAACGCGTGAGTGGACGACCATTTGATGGTACGTTCTGAAGACCCGTCCACAGTCAGGGCATTCTGAAGGTTTCTCCTTCATGACGGAGAGACTGGAAAGACTGAAGTCAATGTTTGGACTTCCTAAGCCAGCAAGGGCTCCGGGGCCCTCTGCACTGCCGTGGACAGACATTAAGTCACGGTGACCGTCAAAGCCTCTTCCATCTTCCTTCATGGCCATCATGGCTCCACTTGCGGCCTTTGATCCCTGCAAGGCCTCTGAGAGATGCTTCTGCTTTGAGCTATCATTGGAAGCAATCAAGGAGTAGTCTTGTTTGTCTTGTTTGTTTGAGTAGGAAGCCAGGGCCCCAGCACCACTCATCTCATCTTCTTGCCCTTGGGGTATGTGGTGCTGATGGTGCTGCTGCTGCTCCTTGGGCATGAAGGCCCTGTCCATTGCCATGCCACGGGCCATTATCTGCCAGGCTTGGTAACTATTGAGGGAGTCCATCTCCGCCACTTTTGCAGCTGCTTGGAGGCGCTCCATGCAGCTCGACTTGAGCGGTGGCACAAGGTTGAGACAACCCAGGAGTGAGCGCTTCTCGTTTTCGCCCAGACCGTGGCCCATTCCTCCTGCCATGGGCCCCAGCAGCTTCCCTAGCATCTCCTTTTCCTTCATGGCAATCCCAGCCTTAGCCAACATTTGGTGCTGCTCACTCAGGCCTTGTTTGTCAGGGGACAGGAAGCCTCCCTGAAGACAGGAGATGTAGCGGGAATAAAGATTGGCATGAGCTTCCTGAGCAAGATTGTTCATGCTATTGACGGCAGCCATCTCCTGCTCACTGGGCTGGTTCGGCTTGTTCTTGATTGCCAGCTTGTTGAGATGCACCTTCATATGGTTCTTGAGAAACCAGGGTTCCTTGAAGCGACGGCCGCAGATTTGGCAGCAGTGCTCAAAGGAGTCCTTGTGCTTGCGCATGTGGCCCTTTAGGAACCAAGCTTGGCTGAACACCTGGCTACACACTTCACAGCGGAATTCAGTTGGCGGCTGCGTGCCACCAGGACCACCAGTCCCCCCGCCCAGTGTGTTCTCGGCTGTAATATGGGCCTTCTCCACGTGACTGATCAGTTCCTCCTCATGGGCAGCAGCAAACTCACACAGAGTACATTTGTAGGGCTTGTGGAGAATGCGGATGTGGCGGTCCAGCTCTTCGCGCTTCTTGAACTTCCCTTTGCAGAAGGTACAGCGGAAGCCTGTAGTCAGGTTGAAGGACTGTTCTTCCTGGGTGCCAGCCGGCTTGGGTGAAGAAGAGGGTTGGGAAATTGTTTCTGGGGTGGCCATGCCAGAGGGTGGGAGAAGGCCACAGGCTGAGCCTAGTTGCTGCTGCTGAAGGGTGTTAGAGCTGCTATTGAGGCTCAGATGGGGTGTTGGAGGTGTCTGGAGGAGACTGCTGCTCCCTCTCATCTGCTTGTCCCTAATGATGGCCCTCTCCTCCAGCTCATGTAGAAGCCTATTCTCCTCTCTGACACGACCGCGGCCTTTCCCAAGATTTCCCAGCTTGTGGGTGCGCAGGTGGATCTTCAAGTTGCCCTTTTGTGCTGCTCGGTGGTCACAGTAGGGGCACTTGAAGGGCTTCTCTCCTGTGTGGGTGCGCATATGCAGTGACAGTATGCTGTTAAAACGGAAGCGCTTGCCACACAGTGGACAAGGATACTTCCTATTTTTGCGGGCGTCATCTTCGATATCATTCATCTGGGACATGATGCCCAAGTTCTGGCCATTGAGAAACTGCTGCAGGTCAACACGCCCGTTCAACCCGCTCAGTGCCCCTGCGTCAATGTCTCGGTTGAGCTGGTTGGCTAACAGGGCCATCTGACTGCTGATAGGCTGACTGGCCAGGGCTGTGTGGTGGTTATTCTCGTCCAAAGGCGTGGCTGCTTTCTCTTCAGGGATCTGTTGTGGGCGGTGCAGGTCAGAAAAGGCGTGTCCTAGCTGGGCAGTAAGCTGATGAAGCTTTTGACTGATGGGGTAGCGGCCATTTAACACTGCATTGCTCAGATGGGCATCAGCGTCGGACACCGCTGACGACACACCAAGACACAAACTAGAGTCCTCCATCCTGTAAAACCAGACAGAAAGAGGGAAATACATTGGAAATAATTAAATGAAAATAAATCACATTTTAGGAAAGAAAAGGCATTTTAAAGACACTTTGCCATGATTGCTGGTGATGTTCTCTTAGTATTTGCTTTCCAGATTGCAGATAGAATATTATCCAGCCACATGTTCAAGACTAATGTGTTTCCTCACTTAGGGGAACAACACCTGTGCTGTGTCACCCAGCACAGATAGAAAGATTGCATTTGATGCATGGCATTCTGTGTGTATTGTCAGCGCCAAGGGCCTGGAGAAATACTGTGACTCCATATAAGTTTTTCAAAATGTAACACCATTTTGGATGGAATAATTACTCCGTAAACACAGTGAGCAGTGTATAATTAAGCTACTTGTGCCCATCCTATCAGAATTCCTCCAATTACACGCCTTAATGAAACAGAGCAACGGCATTGTCGGGGAGCCACTGCAATACTACAATTATGATATTAACAATAGCACTTAAAGCCAAGGGGTTACTCCAGTAAACACAACACTCTTATCTTGTTGCCACGACACTTGTCTTGGCGCAAAACTCTATTAATGATCTGCACTACATTTGATGTGAATCACTTCTGCTTCTTTTTATTCCTCAAGTTATCTCTGTCTGTCTTCTTCTCTCTACTTTCATCGTTAAAGTCAGTTTAAAGGTAGAGAAAACAACAATGGTATGTGTTGAACAGCTTCCCAATGCAACAGAAGTGCATCGGTTGTTACATGGTTGAGAGGAATAAGCAACGCATTGTTGTTACAGTGTGACACATTTTGTAGTCCTGGGTTCCTGTATTGCAACATTTAACAGCATTTTCTGAAAATGTTGTACCCTCAATGTTTTGATTTTCATTTGTGAAACATCAGTGAATAAAATCAAAATCAAACTAAAGAAAAGCATTATTCTGTAGAGAGGTCCATCTGCTCTAGAGAAGGAGAGGTACAAACATCTATGTGCACACTTCCTCTAGCTGCTAGCAGGGGTCAAACCCTCAGAAACTATCGCACGATTCTGCTTTGGTCAACAAAATATTGTATAATATCTCATTAAGCTGATTAGTATGCTGCCTGGTAACAGTGGCAGCCACTGTGCTGTAACGCATGATTATAATCATCAAAAAATCCTTTCATGGAGAGGCAGTGTAAAGCACTGGCATTAGGTGAGTTCACTTTTAAGAGAAAGCAGGATCATTTTAGCTTATGGACCCAATCCTGCAGCAACGGGACACACCCGCCATAAAAATATGTGCACACATGTTCCGTACACACTTTACAGGCCCGAAGGGCAACTAAGGTTGGCCAGACTTTGTCTTTCTCTATCTCTCTCCACCTACAGTATGTTTCTTAAGCTTGGAGGACACTACATTGTGCTTTTCTCAATTGAATATGTTTCCCTCCTCTCCCACTAGTAGGAGGTTAGTAGACATAAGGGGTCTGTTCTTTTAGCCACCAGCCCCACCAACACACAGTCGATGGTGGATTCTTATCTTGCGGACATGAATCAGACACTGTGAGCAACTTCCACTTGTGTTTAAAGGAATGTGACAGTCGTAGGCTGCCCTTTGAGTTCTCCTTATTCCTCCCCACATGTATCTTAAGCCATTATACTGAATTCTGAACAATATAATGGGCAGACTATGTTGTGTGGGCTTATAGATGCTTCGGTCATATTTAGATTTACGACAGATGTTATGATCGTGCTCTCATGTGACTTACATAATCATGTAAGAAATAAAGCATTTTAAAAGCTTAACAATGACAAGTTTATACTTGATTGGAGGAAAAATAGATACTTTATACGTGTACATGTATTGTGATGATAATATTGGGAGAGAATTTCTAAGACAGATACAACTTTGTGAGACTGCTTTAAATGGCTTAGGTTTGAAATTGTATTTATGTGACACCCCAGTTTCCATCACCAGGCGTGCTTATATCGGAGAAGACCTTATTTGAATGGGCCCTTTTTACAGAGGCGGCTGCCTTTTGGAATAGAAATCTGTGATTTAAACTAGGCTGATGAGCTGTTGCTCATTTGGGGAGATAGCAGCTTGCCCTTTTCTTCAATTTGATTTCTGCCTTTATCTTTAACATATAACAAAGGCAGATAGACAATGGAATAATGTGAAATGAACTGACGAATCCAGTTTGTGTTTTTTATAAACGTATCCTGGCTGACGAGCGTATGCAAATGAGACACATTAATATGCTTGCCTTGCTCCCCAGTCATTTTATATATTTTTCCCCTGATTAAAAAGGACATTTCTTATGTGACATCCCCCTCTGCTCATATAAACACACAAGGAATCTGAGGCTGGTGTACAAGTAGAAACACACACACGCGCAGGCAAAGACGCACCCATACACAACCCTGCAAGACAACAATTCAATATGTGCATGCCCTCCAAAAGACACTGAGTATAATCAAATGGCTGCCCACAGAAATCACACCAACAACACTTTCTTTTTTGACATCAGCCTGTTTCTGTCACGAGTCTCATGCAACCATCACATATACAGAAGACAAACAACAATACAAATGCAATGCAATGCATAGAAGTTCAAGACTCAGGTTTGCCAGTCTTACCGGTTGTATTAAGGGAAGTGCCACTTTGTCCCCCTATTATGTCTCAGTGTCTCTGCCATGGATATGAAGCCTGTGCAGACTCCGATAAGAAGACACTCTGTAGCTTCATGCTGGTACAGTATCTATGTGCCGTTACTCTAACCTGTATAACCTTATCATTTCCTGGCATGTACAGCCATGCTGCCTCATTAAAACTATTGGCTCCTGTGATACCTCTAAAACCACAAAGACTTCCTTTAGCATTTTCTCACGACAGTTCAGTTGTTGTCTTTAAAGTTTGTGGTTTAATATTCAGCAAAGCACCACATGCACCCCCTAAACACACACAAACACTACGCACACTCATGCACACGCACATAAACTGATTTCACTCGGTTTTTCTAAATGCATTTTCTTCTCTGCAAGCCTCAGCTTAATTATAAGTGGTATCTGTAACACAATGGAAGTGTATTTCAGTCAGCATTTGAATGTGCTCGGTTCATTTCTGTCTTATCAATGGCACCATGCATCATAAATGCATAAGGGATTTATATGTGTCTCTCTCTAATTGTAACCATATAAAGTAAATGAAAGACAGTGTCAATATTAGGCACCTATTATAAATGCATATTGAAATAAACCATTTATTTCCGACTTTACTTGAGTTCTGTCACAAAACTTCTGTGTGACATTTAAGACAAGACTGGGAGAAAACGAAAGGATCGAAAAGCCATTAGTTGGACTTTACTTTGTTATTTTGACATGTATTGACACAAAACCCATCGACTAATCACAATGCAATACCTCATTAAGTCCTAATGAAGTAATTCATTGCATTAAACAAATCAATCATTGTTCACAATGTGCTGAATTCCATCATATTTCAACCAAATCATTATTGACACAAAGGGGGGGGGGGGGGGGGGGGGGGGGGGTTGTAGCTACAGTAATCTGTAGTTGAAGGGACAATGTGGGAATTAACCATATTTTACATGCACTGAGAGTTGAATGCTAAATATTAAGCATAAGCAGCAGAGACATTTGGATACATTAAAAAGCTGTAAGTGTTTTTTCAAAGTTGAAACGGAGCTTTCTAATCTTAACAGAGATCAATTACTTCGAAAAAGTTGGTTTAGACTTAGCGGTAGAACAGATCATGATGATATGAGTTTCTTTCTGGCTTGTGTTTTGTTTCTATTGCAGGTGGTCTTTGCAAGGCTTCTAATTAATTCAATAAAAAAGCGGCCTTGTTTTCCTTCCTTTCGCTCGCTCTTTGACTTCACCGCATTATTACTTTCTGTAATGAGGCGAAAACACTCTGAACTGCACATAGAAGACTGTCACACTGCCTGCTAGATTGAATCCAAAACTCCATCCCATGCCTGGAGCCTCTTGATCAAAACTCAGCGATATTAGAAACATGGGAAGCTTCACATATGGATTGTTTTATTTTTAAAGAGGGGAAAAATAGAGTTGCAGACAAGGCCTGATATCGGATCTCACTATATTATATTTTAAAGTTACCTTCCTCATACAACTGTTAATTTTAATTCTTTCAAAACGTTCAAAAAACATTATGTTTATTCTGTCCAGTAACTTCTGTTTCTTCTATGAATATATCCTTTTCAGAATACACTTCTGTCTTCAGAAGAAAGTACTTGTTAGGATTAAGGCACCACACTTCTTGGATAGCTTTAGGAATTGATAGTGGATTGGGTTCAAACAACCCAAACAACTTTAAGGCTCCTTATACTTCCTGGTTCAAAATGACAGTACTTAGAAAAGATACTAATTGATTGTGTAAGACAGGGGTTCCCAACCTTTTTTCCCAAGAGCCCCCCCAAATGACTCCTGTTGGAAGTTGCGGCCCCCCCCCTACACACACACACACAAGGGTGGGGGGGGGGGGGACAGCGGTAATTACACTTTAAAAGTCTCAAAAATACTACAACTACTGTCACAAACTGGATGAATGTGAAGTATGTTGCTAAAGGAGGATGAAAGCGTAATTAAGGAGCACTATTGGAGTGACTTTGATGGTTATTGGACTAAGGATTCATCCATTTGGATTCCCGCTGTATGAAGAAATTAAAGGATGACGCAAGTGGAAACAATCCAAAAAGGGATTAAACTGTTTAAAACACATGCTCAAAGTAAGCCAGGTTTTGCCGATGTGTTTATGTGGATTCAAAAGTCGTAAATAATCTACAAAATGGAGGAGACCGATCTGATCGGAGCAACTGTGACAAATAATCCATCTGAAACCGGCATAGACAATGACTATGTTTTAAAAATGCACTTATCCAGACAAGCCTGGTTTGGACACTTTACGGGCAGAAGAAACATTTCTATTAAAGAAATAATTATACATTTCTGTCTTTTTATGCCTTTAATAGCTACTAACTTGAATTTGTATTAAAATTAATTAATCAATTATTTTTTATATTTTATTGTAATGAAGAGACAAGGCTTTTAGTGACAATCATGTATTGCGTAACAATTATATGTAAAAAAAAATAAAAAAAGTCTAGATATGATATTTGGCCTCAAATCACCTGAGGCCTGGCGCCCCCCCCCCTGCGATCTTTGGCGCGCCCACCAGGTTGGGAACCCCTGGTGTAAGATATACAAATAGCAGGGCATTACTCGTTGTATGTAAAGCTAACATACAGTATATCACACCACCCTAACCTTGTCTTTACAAATAGGAAATATATGTGCTTTGTCCCTCTTTTGGGAGGGATTTCCAGTAGCCCAAAAGACTAAGAGCTCTGATTGGCTGGCCCAAAACACCAATTGCCCACCATCGACATTCTTATGGAACAACTTTTAATATTTGAATACTGGTGAATATTGGTTTACCATCACCCTCTGGTCTGCTTTAACGCAGAGAAAATATAAGCAAAGAAGCGCATATTTGATGTGAGCACGGACTCAATAGATCAGTGACAAATATGAATGAACAGGAGCCTCTGCCTGCCCCTCCCCCTTCCCTCTGCACAATATGTCATTGAGGGCTGTTTAAGAGGTCCTGTCAACAGGTAGTTCAACTTTCAGCTCATCCCCGCTGATCAGTGGGAGCCCTCCTGACAGAGAGAAAAGAAAGACACCGGGAGGGAGAAAGAAAAATGTTGTGGGTCTTTTTATCCGTCCATCGCTCTGACAGCCTTGCAGGGGATGCCATGGGAGGAAGATCAATGCGGGACAAGCGGATTCCCACAGTTCATTGTTCCGGGCCAGCCAAATCATCTTCCCAAGACGGCCGGGAGCTCAAAGCTTCCCTTTATGATAACCATCCTTGGTATTATTCCCACTATGATGATGGTGACCTGCAGATGTCTCGTGTGTGTGTGTGTGTGTGTGTGTGTGTGTGTGTGTGTGTGTGTGTGTGTGTGTGTGTGTGTGTGTGTGTGTGTGTGTGTGTGTGTGTGTGTGTGTGTGTGTGTGTGTGTGTGTGTGTGTGTGCACTACAATAGCGGTCACAGCGGCGCGGACAGACCCCTGCAGCAGTGCACAAAGCAGCCAGCGCAGGATTACTAGCTGCAAACATTTGTTAAGCTGTCATTGTTTAGTGGAGTTCAGTGACAAGAGGGAAACGTAAATAAAAAGCAAAGTAATTGACATGATAATGATAGTGAAGGCTCCTCGTATTATACTTAATGCGTCACTCCTGCTTTAATACCGCAACTGATGCTGCTTATTCGGTTGTTACTGGCAATGACACAAGGTATTAGACATATATTTATAAGGTGATTGATACTGTCCTTTTGGGAAGCAATGAATAGAAGGCTTTCAAAGCAGATATAAAGGAAGTGTCTTTTTTTTTCGAGTGAGTAAATCAGAATCAGAATCAGAACACCTTTATTAGTCCCACAGAGGGGACATGTGCAGCGTTACAGCAGGAAAGAGCCACAGACAGCTTAGTGTTGCATATCTTACATGCGTTAAAAAAAGTACAAAGCTAAAGCCTGCAATAAAACCTGTTTTAACTTTAGAAGCTGATCAAGCACCATGGCATTTCTTAGTAAAACATGAAATGACATTTTGACATATAGATAATAATGACATTTGAAAATACTGCTGCAGAATATGAGCAACAATCTTGAAGGTCCATATCAGATCAAATCGAATTTAAACATGATGCCCATTTACACAAAATCACATTTATAACAATTAACACAATGAAGAGGGACATGAGATGCCATTAAAAGATCTGGGAAATGCTAATAATTAGACTTTTTAGTTTCTCAGATTTTGAATATATTCACCCTACATTCCAGGCAGCTTTTGTTGGAATAATTTCCTCGACATAATGCAAATCCACTTGCAAAGATTTGCTGTAACAATACGGCATTGTTGACAACAGAGTGGAGACATGACATAGTTTCAAATTTCAAGTCTGAGCAGATTGATTTTTACATTGTGGTGAAATGGATGGAAACCATGTGCGACCTAGAATACAAAATAAAAAAAATATTTAGGCCTTGAGCAATTGCTAACCCTAACCCTAGCTATTTCTGAAAAAACATTGACTGCCATTTGATGCATCATCAAAGTTCAAATCAACTTTTAGGATCAAAAAGATAAAAAACAACATGTATTTATGCTTGTATACAGGTTCTACTTGTGGTCTTCCTCCTGCCTAAACAATCGACTTCCTCCTCATTTCATGTCAAACCATGTCTCTGATGTTTTGTAATGGACATGTATTCTCTGGCCTGTTTCGTATCTGGTGACTAAACTCTTCTTCCTGTCAAACCAGTCAGAAAACCAGGACACAATAGCGAGTGTATGTGTGTGTGAGACAACAAACATGGCAGTGTGTAGCACACACTCACGCATGGTTACACTGCGGGGAAGAAAGAGGTCAGGGAGACAATGACCACAGTGTATCTGTCATAGCTTACATCACTGGTCACCCTGTGTGCTGCATGTCAATGCTACACACACACACACACACGCACACACACACACACACACACACACACACACACACACACACACACACACACACACACACACACACACACACACACACACACACACACACACACACACACACACACACACACACACACACACACACACACACACACACACACACACACACACACACACACACACACACACACACACACACACACACACACACACACACACACACACTGACTACGGGCCTGCCTTTGTCTCTTGCAGTGATGACATACAAGATTGAGACTTAAACTGAGTTGTTTCTCAGGTGGTGGCGACAGACAGAGAGAGAAAGTGGTTGAATGTCAATACGGCCTAAATAACAGAATATCAGAAATAATTGCTGTTTTCTTCCGCTCATGCTGGGTGCATTCTGGTACAGTTTTGCATAATGACTACAGTCAATGGGGGGGGGGGGGGGGTAATAGTGGTGGGTGTGTGGAGGTGGCAGTAAAGGGAGGGGTTGTTGTGACAGGTGCTGAAATCAAACCAGGGAGGCACGGGAGACAAAGGTTCAATTTACTAAGAGGAGACTTTAATTGTTACACAGCTAATTAAGAGAAGAAGGATCCTTTTTTTGCACTCTCGACTATTTACCGAGAGCTGTGTGTGCATACATTGGGAGGTAAATTGTGCCTCCAAGCCAAGTGATCTTATAGTGAAGAGTCACAGTGCGTGGTGTGTGTGTGTGTGTGTGTGTGTGTGTGTGTGTGTGTGTGTGTGTGTGTGTGTGTGTGTGTGTGTGTGTGTGTGTGTGTGTGTGTGTGTGTGTGTGTGTGTGTGTGTGTGTGTGTGTGTGTGTGTGTGTGTGTGTGTGTGTGTGTGTGTGTGTGTGTGTGTGTAAAAAAACGGGGTGCTACCTCAACATACAACATTTATTTTCACAGCTTCCCCGCAGTTGGGAGTTTGGGACTTTCTTTTTTTTTGCAGCTAAAACAAAAGTCTATGGCTAATTAGCCGCGCTCATTACAGGAAGCGAGTCAGGTAATTATTTTACATCATGCTGCCGATAATTGAATGATTCTTCAATGTCTGGATGTCTGTTTGAAAGTATCTCTTTTTCTCCTTTGTCTTTGACGCAGATAAGAGAGAAGCTGGATACAGGTAGCGGTGCCATATGCTCTTGAATGAAAAAGCTTTTCTGTTGAAAGCAAATGGGATTTTTAAATATTCAAACTGTCGCATGTCTTTTTAATATGACCGTGTTAAATCTCCCTTTATTCCATCACTTTGATAAACTCCCCCATTTCTGTCTCTCCCCCTCTCTCGCCTTCTGTGTCTCTTCCTTTTTGTGTTAATCTGAAGAGTTTCAAGGGAACTTTAGCTCTCTGAGAAGTAGTTAAACTTATTATGCAACCACACTGTGACTTTTTCTTTTCTTTGTTTCCCCTTTAAGCAGCACACTTCCTGTTTAAGAAAGCAAACTAATCTTATCAAAGCCATCAAAAGCTGGGTGGAAATGCTTGCAATTCTCCGCATACGTTACAATATCTCTTAGTGGCCTTATAACTGCTATTGTTCTCACGCACTTTTGCCTGGGGAGGAAGAGAAAGAGACAAAAAAACATCACCGCACTCTTCAAAGCCAGATACGTACAGGCGAGCTAATGTGGCACTTAATATAAAAGCAAAAAAGACAGAGAGAGGGAGTGAATTGTGCATTATCTACTTTAAGGCCAGGGTGTATTTATTACGGACTAATTGTAGCGCAGGAAGTGTTTTGGAGGGGTGTGCTCTCGGGAGAGTGGGCGGAGGGGCCTCGGGACATAAGAAAGCATGTTTATCTATCAGACTTTATCAGAAAAACACTGCTCTTAAGATCACAGATGGAGGGGGTGGATGAACAGATTTACAGGAGGAAATAAAAGAAATGAAAGAGGGATGAAGAGTGAACCAGAGAGAGGAAGAGACATGTCAGTGAGGCGTGTGTGTGGATGCCAACGCCTCGGTGATTAAAGCAGGAAGGAGAAGTTGGGTGAAACCTCAGAGGAGAGTTGTCTTGTTTTCTTTGAAGGCCTCTCTGTAAATCGGACTACAAACCACTCTGTTACACACACAGATGCTTGGATGATGGTCGATGCAGAACACACACCTTGCGCTAATAGCAAGAATATATACAGTGGATGTACACTGCAAACTCATACATGTATTAAAACACACACAGTTGAAGTGCCTAAGGTGTGTGTGTGTGTGTGTGTGTGTGTGTGTGTGTGTGTGTGTGTGTGTGTGTGTGTGTGTGTGTGTGTGTGTGTGTGTGTGTGTGTGTGTGTGTGTGTGTGTGTGTGTGTGTGTGTGTGTGTGTATATGTGTGTGAACGCTCCGTCCGCATGCTTGAAAGATAAGTTTGATGTGGTCTGCACTTCTATACAAACTGCAAAATCATCAATATTGGCAAGAAAAATTAACATTTTAAATGTTGTTTTAGTTTTTTGACACTTTAACTGCCATAAATAATAAATAAAAATGTTATTTTAACAAGAATTTGAATAAAATTGAACTTATTTTAACTTTTCTGATATTATTGGGAAGAAACAATAAAAAAATGTACATGTTTTGTTTAATAAACGTTTGTCATTTGTATAGCCTCTACAGTCTCTATAGTTCTCTTCTCTGTGCCTTATGCAAAGGAAACATGTTTTCAAACCCAGTGGTGTGTTTTAGAGTTCAGAAGGTTCAAGTATCTGTCCTTAACATGGGATTACTCCAAGGTTCCTTTTTTTAAAATAGCAATAAACATGAAATTATGAGGTTAGAAGATTCGATAAAAAACATGTGTTGATCCATTGGTTCATTTCACAAGCAACCTGTATAGTAAACAAGGAACTGCTTAACAAGCTGCAGCATTAAAGTGATGAACAGATTAATTAAATTAAAATTCTGGAATGGGCTGTTGTGCATAATGAGTACTTTACATGTTGTAAAGTACATTTAGGTGCTTATACTTTTATACTCTTACTCAAATAACATTTTGAATGCATTACTTTCACTTGTAAAGGAGTATTTCTCCCTTAAAATTGGAGTATGTCACCCCTGCTGATGAGGATATAATGTGATTAAGATAATATTAGGTGTGTGTGTGTGTGTGTGTGTGTGTGTGTGTGTGTGTGTGTGTGTGTGTGTGTGTGTGTGTGTGTGTGTGTGTGTGTGTGTGTGTGTGTGTGTGTGTGTGTGTGTGTGTGTGTGTGTGTGCGTGTCTTTCTGAAGGTATTCTCTGGACAGGTTCCATGATTCCAGGTGTCTGTCTGCACCAAAGCTTCAGCTCGGAGCTGTCTGTCCTGGCCAACATGTCTCTCATTCTCCTCTGCCCTGCCTGACCTTCAGCATCACACACTTATCTTCAACAACAAAGGCTATGGTACACACACTCATTAAAAAGACACAAAGACACACACACACACACACACACACACACACACACACACACACACACACACACACACACACACACACACACACACACACACACACACACACACACACACACACACACACACACACACACACACACACACACACACACACACACACACACACACACACACACACACACACACAATGCACCTGTCTCTTTTACATGACCCTGTCTTACTTCTCACACACACACACACATATACTTGTTTATATTATATATCAAGTACCAACAACAGTACATGAAAAATGGGGATATGCCTTTCCCAAGTTAAGGTCCTACAGACCTGGCTCCTAGACACACACACGGGGCCTCCTACACACACACACTTGGACTTATGTGTGTTTGTATGAAGTTATGATGTAATAAAATACTGTGCTGCAAATGTTTCCACAAACATTTAAAAATGCGCCGGGTAGGGAGGATATGCTACTATGTTTTTCCCATCTGATTAGGTGCTAAACAAGAAGAATGCATCACACAAATCCTGAACAGAGCAGCTGTGGCCTTCTGGGTATTTAGAAGAAGCAAAACTGCTGTCGTTTGTTTCCAAGCAGTCACTATGGGCCGCTCGGACTTAATACTTACTGTTTACGACAGAAATATCTTGACATTTAAAGTATAGCATGATGAAAATGTCTGGCACACTGGCCGAGCTAGCTCACTAGCCGCGGCTGCTCGTTGCTGCCACTTGACGGAGCGCTGAAGAGCCTCTCTCCCGCACGCACGCACGCACGCACGCACGCACGCACGACACACACACACACACACACACACACACACACACACACACACACACACACACACACACACACACACACACACACACACACACACACACACACACACACACACACACACACACACACACACACACACACACACACACACACACACACACACACACACACACACACACACACACACACACACACACACACACACACACACACACACCAATATGTCCTCCATGAGTTCCAGAATCAGCCCCAGGGTGTTGGATGTGGGCAGCGGCGGGAGGTGGGTTATAATCTGCACACCGTCTCCCATCGCTGCAAAAAATCTTCCTTTCTGCCTCACCTCCTTGGCGAGGCAGAACCCCCCCCCCCCCTGGCCTCCCCTCCTCAACCCCACCGCACTCCACCCATCCCTCTCCATATTTTCTCCCCCTGCATCTGATTAAGTTAACAATGTGGTGTTATTTGCATGCTGATTTTGCACACCCCGACCCCGCCCCCCCTCCCCAAACCACCGCCGCCACCACCTCCCGCTCTCCCTCTCTCTCTCTGACAAACAAGAGAGGCAGGATCAGAGTAATGTGATAGCACAGCAGCCAGCCAACGCAATCTGCCTCAAAGACCAGGTGTTCGCAATCCACCTCCCTCTTAATTCCTGCCCCCATCATTTCTCTTGTTTTTTATTCCTGTTATTCTTTTCAGTTTTTTTCCCTCCCCTAGTTCTTCTTCTTCTTTCGTCTCCTCTCATCTATCCCTGGTGTGTTTATAAGGTTGTATTATAATCAAATCTGGAGCGAGGGAGGCCTGTCTTTTTTTATTAATTATAGGCCACAGTTGATGCGAATGTATTCCGAAAGCATCTTCAAAATAGGTCGGCGGTACAGTTTGCTATTCTTATCACATTTAAATGTCAACATGGTGCAAAGCCCTACAAATTAGTTCAGGCAGGCTTCAACCCCCATTTAACATTTAAAGCGCCATTCTGTAGGGCTCAAAGAGCGATTTAAATCAGTTTACACACACACACACACACACACACACACACGTGTATATATATACAGAGATAGCGCTTTCAAACTTCTCATTTTAACACAGACATCTAACTGCCAACCTTTGCCTGGGAGAATTCGGCAAGAAGAAGGGGGGGAAGGAGAAAAAAAAGCAGGATGAGAGAACAAAAAAGAGATATAAAGCAACAGAAACAATGCATTAGCTTCATGAATAATGAATCTGCCCGTCTATCCATGCAGAAAATATCCAGGTTTTCAGCATCTCTGCATAAATCCACTGTCCGAATGAATAAATCAGAACGGGGGGACATTTTCTTGAGCTGTAGCCTATCACTGGTAAATAACAACAATGATTTGAAACACATCTGTTCACATGCAGTGCCAGCTAACCCCCATAGAGCAGCACGAGACAATAGAAGCCGAGCGCTGTTGTTCTACATATCGGTGGCTGGGCATTTTAAATAGAGTTTACCCATCTTACACACACACACAGATCTACTGATGCAAACAAACATAATCAACAAATAGGAATCACGTACAATCCGCCATAAAACAGTCCAGATTAGTATCCTGTACGATAAACTGCATTATCCCTTTTTCAATAGGACATCTGAGATGGCTTGCTATGAATTAAAAAGCTTGATCGGCTGGACGTGACGGCTGGACATAATTGAAGGAATACAACATTAGTGAAGCTAAGAACCAAGCATATTATTCTGGTATAGAATATTTCTTTAAACTTCTCTAAAATCCCCTTTTAAAGATTTAACTAGTTAGCATGGCACGGACTTCTTAAGACTGTTTAATCATTCTTGCTAGACTTCACATATTTTACCAAAACTGCTTTGGATTGATTGTTTTTTGCCAAGTCTGTTTCCAGTGTTGAAGTCCTACACATAAGTACAGCCAAGATCCATAAATGTACACGAAAGTGTCCATTTATCTTTGTCAAAAAATGGACAAAACAGGGTTGATATTGGATGTCAATCGTGGGTTCAACCACATGAATGTAATTAGTAGTGGTACTGGAATGTAAACCCCATCGCTTTTCAAAGTTGGCTATTGACGTTGGATTGTCTCGTTGATGTTTGACCTCTAACACCTCTGCTGATATAGAGGACAATGTAGTCGAAAGAATAACGATTTTCTTGTTTTCCCTTTTTTTTTGTCAAACAACTTCCAATCTTGTTCTGTAGCTTGAAAGAAAATCCATCAAAATCTTTCATCGCCTACTTAAAAAATAATAAATCGTTTAGTGTGATATCATGCGATGATAAAACTGATTGTAGTGAACACTTATTACACTTAACTGGCTACAGAGTTGTGCCTTTCAGACATGCATGTGAAGTGTGCACTCACAAATCCAAGTTAGTGCCCCCATATCAGCGGGGTTATGAGTAGTGATGTTCAGCCTGTAGGAGAAGGCGGCCCTGTAAAGCTGTTTCACGCCATCAAGATGCAGGATCAACTACAAGCCTTTGGGAGACATCCACACACACAAACACACTGAGCCCCGCAGCGTAGGCTTGTTAAGGGACTTGCTCTGCATCGTTACACTGCTGACCCCAGTTGTTCCAATGACTATACGAATGTCTAGGAGGGGCCAACTCAAGCAGACAATCCCAGATTTAGATAAAAGTCCCTAGAAGGATATTTTAGGAAGCCTAAGTGGCATTAATACAATCCTCAATTGAGTTCAGTCCATTTTAGCTAGTCTTCCGTTACACTATATACGCATAAGTATATATTAGGTAGCCTAATATGAGAACAAGAGCCAGTGTAGGGGTCACGGAGAGACTTCAGTATCAGCTTACAATTGCCCTATTACATCAGCATAAGTAACTGAATCCAAAGAGCTAACTAGCTTATAAGAGACCCAATCCCTCTGACTGGCTCCTCTACCTCTAGGCTCCACTATGACTCGTTCCCATCCAGCTCAAAGGAGAATGTTCTATGGGTGTGCCTAATGTGGACGCGTTGAAATGTCAAAGCATTATATATCCTTTTTCGCACAGAGTCGCCCCTTAGGGTTTAATTGACTGTGCAGTAAAGTAAGTTTGAGAGCCGTGAGAGTGTGTGATGAAGATGAATATGTTTCATTAGAGGGCAAACAGAGCCTGATGGCTGGAATTGGCATTGAGAGAGAGGAGGAAATGTTGAATAAGGATGAAACATACATTTATCCATTCAGGATCCACAATGACACGTACAGGCGATAGCTGTCCACTCCTTGGCTAATCACCGTCAGCGAATTTACCAGGGAAGTGATCCAGATTAAACACATGTTCTCACACTTCTTTTCTTTTTTTCCTCTCTCCTGGTTGGCCTCTGTCTTTCTCTGAACCAAACAAGGAAGGAACGAGCTTCCGACGACTTCAAATACTCGTCAAACAGAGAACAGAGCAGAAGACAGAGAGAAGAGAAGGAGCCCCGCTACTATCCCGCGGCCTTCGTTTACCAATTATACTGAGTACCTGCTGACAGGTGGGTTGTCACAGTGTCTGCTTAGCCACCCAACTCCCCTCATCTTCCCCCTCTTCAACATCCCATCCCTTTCCATCCCGCAATGTTACAGGAAGCTCCTCGCACCTCCAGGCGAGATAAACGAAGGGGAGGATATGGAGGAGAGTGGAGAGTTTGGCTTCAAGAAAGTTCAAGGCTTTTGATTTGGGATACATTCAAGACAGACACCAGAAAAAGTTAAGTTGAGGTTTCCAGGAAGCTTTTTTCTGCTTTCCTGAAGGACCAGTGGTGACTTTTTTTGGAAAGAAAGTACAAACCCTAACCCTAATTATAAGACAACTGGTGATTGAATTGGTCTCAGTTGGACGTTCCTTGTCTAATACTCAAGATTGAAGCTTCTTCAAAGAGATTACATTCCCAGTTTTTGTGAAAATTACAAAATATTGGTTAATCTTTTTCATTTATTTTCTTACTTCTTCACCGAATGTCTTGTTGAAACAACTTCTTATTCCTGAAACTCTACAAGGACGTTTGAAGACAGGGGCCTCCCCCAATCACCGCCACCCCCTACCCGTTTCTCCTCTGTCTTGCCGTCTCAGAAACTCAGCCAGCCAATGAACACAACTGTGACAAAACATAACCATAATGGCTCATTAAAGGGAATGGAGACGACTTAGGCAAACAAAGCAGCCTTCACCGGGCTGTCACCGAAACTCCTGTGATGGTACGTCCAAACTCACGCTGGTGACAAGGAGGCAAAAGAGTCATCTTCCCAACGAAACTCGCGATGGCTTTGAGTGTTTTGACTGCGCTCGACGTGCCTCTGTATTTGTTCCGCGACAAATCTAATGTGTGCAGAGCCGAGTGACAGGCCTCTGAGCTCCGGAAAAAGGGGAAAATTGGGTGCTCAACCACTTTCTCTCCACTTTGAAGAAGATGTATAACTCAAGAAGATTCAGGTAGGTTAAGGTCTAGATCACTGTTTAGCTTAAGCTTAGTTAGTGTAATGACTTGGTGGAATCAATGAAGTTCTAGGAATACAAATGGTGAAAATTAATGGTGTTGTTCCACCACAAGCCAGAAGAACTTCAATGCTCCTTGTCATACATTCTCTAAAGATCTGATTGGGTCAAAGTCACCAGATGATCATGCTTGTTGATATCCATTTGGATCCATTTTCATTTCCTTTTATTAAAGGTGGGGTAGGTAAGTTTGAAAAACCAGCTCCAGATACACTTTTTGTTATATTCCATGGAATGCTCTTAACATCCCGATAGCAATGAATATCTTATCTTAAAAAAAGTGTAATCTGTGGAAGCCGTGGCGCTGTAAAAAGCACGACCAATCATCTGAGCCGGCCCTGCTAAAATAACTGGATGGCCTACCTGCCTGTCATTCTTCCATATGTGCACAAATTTATCTCGTGCCCTCATTGGTCATGTACGCGCTCCTGTGTGTTGGAGGAGGGGCTCTGTGAGGAAGGCTGAAGGAAGTAGCAGATTTCTTCCGGTTGTGTATTTTCAAATTCACTCGGACTAGTTTCTCCAAAATGACATACCCCACCTTTAATATCAGTATATTTTCTTGCATTTGGACATTTCTTGGAAGGTAAGGGATCCTTCCTCTGTTGTTCTACCCAACGTTTTTTTTTTTTTTCCATTTCTTCACCATTAATTGTGAGGTTTCTTGGGAGATTGTTTGATTGATTGAGGTTTTTAATTTAAATGGCCATGTGTTAGGGCTGCTAGCTTGTAACAATTGTGTAATTGTAAAGCTTTGCTGGTACAACATTGCAAAGGAACACGAACGATGGAAGGGTTTCAAGGCTAGTTAATTAGGTTGATTTCTGGTGATTTGGAAGGCTTTAGCATATGATACCATTTCACACTTTTATACTCAACAAACCATTCAATAAACCCCAGCACCCTGCATGGAAGCATGTGCATTTATTATGTTTTCCCACACATTATTATCACCTATATACTGAATCAAATATATGGTTCAGAATTGTATTCTTTAAATGTCAGTTCAAGTTACAGACAGCACTATCTCTCACACACACCCAGACACAATAATTTGTTTTGGATCTCTACTATTCTTTTAAATAAGGAAGACACGTTAGTCCCATGTATGTTACTTACAAAGGCCTGTTTGAAAATCAAAGACCGCAACTCAAGAAGTGAGTTTCTTTAATTCAATAAAAAGACACTTTTATTTGTAGATATTTGAGGCAACTGGGGAGAACAGGCCTTTATACATTCACACCTTTGATAACATAAATAAAGAGAGAAAGGTGTAACAATTTGTATGACAGTAGATACATGTGTAGCAATCATCTTTCAAGGAAATCTTACATGGTACTGGACGGCTTTAACTTCTCTTGGAACAAGTTTCCCATTTTTGTTTCTGACTGAAGCTAATGTGTACGGCTAATCTCATGGGCCGCCACTGACCCAGCAGTGAAAGCACAATCGTATCTGCTGAGCAATCCCCCAGTAATTAAGAAAGGCCCGCACCATGCCTAAACCTCTCCCTGACACAGTATTGTGTCTGCACTGCATGGAGACAAGCAGTCCTAAGAGGCTTAAGGCTCATGTACCTGATGCTCTGTGCACGTGTGCGTCTTTCAAGAATAGCGGGACAAGAGATTAAAACAGTGATCAGAAAAGTTGAATTAACCACCTTTACTGCTTTCTTAATTACTGTGAAGTCCACCTCTGTGTGAGAAGCACTATAAATACCTTCCAAGTCCCAAGAGACACTGAAAATCCAAATGAAGGAACACACACACGTGCGCACACACACACACACACACACACACACACACACACACACACACACACACACACACACACACACACACACACACACACACACACACACACACACACACACACACACACACACACACACACACACACACACACACACACACACACACACACACACACACACACACACACACACACACACACACACACACACACACACACACACACCCTTTTCATAGAATAACCACAAGCTGAAGAACCCGGCACTTCTTAGAAACTGGGCCAAACCATATGTCCATCTGCGTATTTTGGGATCAGCCTAATTCATTTTGATGATAGCATAAAAAATGATATCTTCAACAAAAAAAGAAGAATGAAGAGGAGGAAATGTGAAAAGAGCAAGAGCAGACAGAGCGAAAAGAAAGCGACCACAGGGGGGGGGGGGGGTTATGTGTGATGAATCCAGGTCTTATAAGGGGGTTCCAATAAGGCTGGACCACAGTTGGAACAACATTACAATAAACGCATATTATTATTTTTGACAGAGCTACAATGATATCTGTAATTAGGACAAATGGCTCTAAAGGAGAGTTCAAAGATTTAGTTTTTTCCTGTGTAAATGGTTTGTGCTGATTCCCGGGATGGCATTAGCAAAAGAGAAAAGAAAGAAAGAAAGAGATGGAGAGGCAGTATGTTCTTTAAAATGGATAACTGAGGATGGTTGAGATCTGAGAAAGACGTAGGGATGTGAGAAAGTGGCCAATGCAAGGTTCAACAGTTAAGAGGAAGTAGACAAGGTGAAGTCAGCTGCTGATGTTTAGAACAGCAGGGGGGGGGGCAGAATAAGAAAGAGGTGGAAGAAGATAAAGGAGTAGGGTTACAAAGAAAACCCCCTGCAGCAAGGAGCGGCAATCCATCATTACAAAAAATTGTAAAAAAGCTCACAAGGGTTCCAAAGCACGTTCCGCACTTCATGCAACTTAATAAAACAAAATATATGGTCTATCTTTTACATTGCTCAGGCCTTTATTACATTTAAACAACTGGCAAAGTAGGCCAAGGAGAAGCCCAGTGTCGCTGAGAAAAAAAGCTTGGATTGCAGGAAATGGAGCTATGTTGACACTTCAAGCTTCCTTTTACACAAAGACAATTCAAACAGGAATACCTTATTTATATACAGTGGGCCGTTCAGATCTATTATTTCTCAATGTGTGAAGAACGCCTGGCAAGAGAAATAAATAAAAAAGGGTGTTTAATACGTTTAAAATAATGTGATGATGACTAAGCGCCAACAATAAACAAAAAAATAACTTCTGTACCTCAGAATTTTGACAAAAGATACAATAAAATGATACTTTTACTTTACTAGATGTATCTTAAAGCTATATTGACTAGTGACTTTGCAGATCAAGTTTTAACATAAATAACTAATGCTCTGCTCTTAAAATAGAATACATTCAACATACAATTACCCGCCACAATACAATTAAAAGCTGTTCAACTCAAACTATTTCATCTTTCAAACATGTTGCCTCACACATTAAGGCATCAATTATACTATAGGAGCTAATATAAATCATAAACAATAACATATGAGAAATCTGCATAATGTGTACTTTTTGACTTACTGCTGAACTGTTTCTCATACTCATTAAGAAGGGTGCATTTGAATTAGATTATAATTGTGTCTAATCCAGTCTGTTCCAATCTGAAGTCAGTGTATTTGTTATAAAAAAGCGACAACATAACTGTCTTCCAGTTGACGAGAACTAAAAATACATAGACAATAGCTTTGAGATGAGCAGAGACAAAGAAAAGCAGATTTTGTGTTGTCCTTCAGCCATGTTTTCACTCCACTTTCCCACCCCATGCCAGTGACTGCAGAATAAACGGATATGTGAATTAAACCCCATTGTTTTAAAACAGATCTGCGGCAAAATTTAGTCGCTGCTCTTGTTCTGCTCGATGTGAAAGAATGTGCCAGTTATGTTTGTGTGTTTTATTTTCTTCCTTTCCTTTATCCCTCGCCGTGATCTCGGTCTACATACATCTCATGTTGTTTGAACAAGTGTGAATGGAGTATCTATGCATGTGTCAAGGCAAAATAAATAAAAAAAAACACATACACACGCATATAGTTCAGCCATGCGATTTTTGCAATTAGAAAAGACACCAAAATAATTATTCTGCAGCGCAGTCAGTCGACATATCCTGAGTCGATGATGCACGGATCACATGTTTAATAAAAAAGGTTAATCAGTTGTTAATCAGAGGATTAATAACTTGTTATTTTCTTTACAAAACCATTAATATTATGCCATAAATATTTAATGTTGATTTTTCTTTATTTGGGAGACACAGGGTAGGGGTGATATGTGCTTGGTGATGCAGGGCAGAGTGAGCAATATCCAGGCATTAATGTGCATTAATCATGCTTTGGTGAAGACAAATAAATGCATTCATGTTTATTAATACAACCTTGGAGAAAACAATACTCTTTACATTATTCACCGAGTTATTAATTAAGGATTTATGAACAGGAGGACCACAGGACAGAGACTCGCGATCAGGGAAAAGCCAGAGAAATGATAGAAAATAAGAAAAAGAGAGTAGAAGAGAGAGGTCAGAGTCACAGAGCCAGGAGCAAAAGTTCATTAATGTTTGGGATGGAAGGGGCACAAACGTTTGGGGATGTGTGTGTGTGTGTGTGTGTGTGTGTGTGTGTGTGTGTGTGTGTGTGTGTGTGTGTGTGTGTGTGTGTGTGTGTGTGTGTGTGTGTGTGTGTGTGTGTGTGTGTGTGTGTGTGTGTGTGTGTGTGTGTGTGTGTGTGTGTGTGTGTGTGTGTGTGTGTGTGTGTGTGAAACAGAGTGAAAGTAGTCCACCACTGGAAAGCTGGGGGTTAAACTGAGATGTTCTGCCCTCACTAATTTTCTCCTTAACAAATTACCCTGCCCGTTTGCTAATCAAAGCAAAACAAATATTGCTTTTCATTCGCTCCATTTGTTTGAATGAACATACACACATTCCCAAAATACTCATTCCCAGCTCAGATGTAATTAAATTGTGCCTTTAGTGAAAACATGCAGTGGTACTCCAATTAGTTGTGTTTTTGTCGTTGGGTAAAGACGGAGATTGGCAGTGGGTGCGCCTCGGGCACCTCTGTGTCCCAAAATGGAAGTATGTCTTAGCGGGCTGGGTGGGTTGGGGGGGGGTATGTTTGTTAGACAATGTTTGGGTGCACAAGGCTGAGTGCAATGACAGGGAAAAACGTGTTTGCAGAGTCGGTGGATCTTTTGGTGATCTGATGATATATTATCTTTTTTGGTAGTTCTGTCTTGAAGGACAGTGATATGATCATGCCTAATATCATTTACAATGTTCTATCTATGTGACCCAGGAGGTGTCGTCATTAGGAAATGGCAGCATTCAATGTTTGTTTAGTGCTTAAATATGAGCAATGTTCATTTGTAGGCATGTTATGTCCTCCCTAGACAGCGGTTAATGGGGAATAAACCGCCCAACTCCATCAATACATTTGACCGTTGACTTTGAATTCCCTAAAACTGACTGAATGTATGCATTTTGATATCTTCACATTTTACAAAAGGTGCATATGGTTTGAGGAAGGTTAGAAAAATATTATGGCCACGGCAAATAAACTATGGTGAACAATAAGGAAAATAAATACGAAAGAGTCAAATGTTACAGTTAAATTCATACAGTATGTCAACTGGATATTAGAAAAGCTTTGTGGCTGGTGGGGCGTCACACATGCCACTGGTATGTGCAAAGGGTTTGCTTTGGCACAACATTTATTTTATTTTTTAAATATTGGTTAAATAGAGGGACAATAGGTTTTGTAGGGTAACTGTTAGGGTTGGGAACATTAACACACCTTTATGCCATGATGACCTGAACAACCTCACATTCTGCCTTTCATAAAGGGTGTAAGAGGTCCAGCATTGACACTAAATGGTGGTTTCATTTACAAACAGTATGCAATACTGATCATCAAATAAAGACAAAACAAAACAAAAAAAATATTTTTTGATGATGCATTTCTGGAAATCACTTTGCTGAGCTTTCAGTGATGATGAGAAAATGGCGACGGTGTTTTTTTCCCACTGTGTCAATGTTGTGTTAATGCACAATGGTAAATCTTTTTTGTGCTGCTGTGAATCCATCTCCTAATCATTTTCTCTCTCTCCTTCTCCATCTTTAATGCTTTCCTTTCTCTTTTTTCTTTCTTTGTCTTAAGCTCCAAATTGTGTTTTTATCGAAGGGCTGTATGGATCGCTCGGCAAAATGTCATCCGTCAAGCTGTCGATGAATCCATCCTTCCATTTAATGATCAGCCTACCTGATATGCATTTTACATGGCTCCATATACCTTTAATGGGAATCAATGGGAAGCAAATAACGCTTTGAGCCAGTATGCTTTAAGTCTGACGGACGGAGGCGGACGCCGGTTACATGTCAATACACACCGCTCTGTTCGTAGGCTTTGTACTGTCTATGCCTGACTGAGTGTGGCTGCAAAGGCTCACTGTGGGTTAGTCACTGGTTTGGGGAGTAACAGATTACATGTAACAGGATTAAGTTATCATGGTTAAAAAAAAAGTAACTGTAATCACGTACGATCACATAAAAAACTATGCATAATGAAAGGGATGTTTTCCTTTAAATAAAATCTCTTCGCAGAGGACATATTGGTTTCTTCTTTTCTAAGGTCACATTGTTCTGTTGTCTTGCATTATACACTTGATTAAAAACATCTCATTGATATTCTATTTTCTCTTGATTCATTTGCATTGCATTTTCTATTGAGGTATTCCAAGAGTAATGGAAAGTAATCAGGTAACATTACCTTTATATATTGATACTCAGATTAGGTTACTGATTACTTTTTGTATTTGTAACGGATTACATTTTTAAAGTAACCCTCCCAACCCGGGTTAGACACTGGCTTACATTAATCTGTACAATCCCTCGGCTACATTCTCCCGCTTGCATTGTCTTCATAAACCAAAAGAGAGATTGAGTGAAAGAGACAGAAAGAAAGGAGATGGTGGAAATGATGAAGGCAGAGAGAGGGGAAGACAATTAATGAAAGAGGAGGACGAAGAGACAGAGGGTTTAAAGAAGAGGAAGGAGCCGAAGAGGGCCATTGGACGTGGTTTCAGTTAAATACTAATTTCACCATGCGATCGGGGAGGAGGGGTGGCCACGGTGGCTGTGGCAGCTCTAAAACACATAACTTTTTACGAAGTGAAAATCAAATATTAAAAATGACAGGCCTTATAAGTGTGCTGAGTGAGCTCGGGTCACGGAGGGAGGGAGGCGCGGGCGGCTTGTCAGCTACTATCTGTCAGGGCGAATTAGAAACAATCAGGGCCGAGTGAAAGGGAAGGTGATTGTTATTAAGCGGCGGGGCCCTGCGAGCGGGCGCCCCAGATGTGGCCGTGCATATAAAAGAACAGGAAGCCGGCAGTTTAATTCAGGAAGCCTGCCGAGGCGAGCGAGCAATGCCACAAAGGAGGAGAGGGAGGCGAGGGGGGCCGAGGATATGAAGGGGGGCTGGGGCGTCTTGTCCCTAATATGCTAGAAGTTACTTTGATAACACATTTTGTGGAATTGTGAAATTACGCAACTTCTTTTTTTTGTGCATTTCTAGCGCTCATCCATCTCTGTCCATCATGAACAAGCCAATCGGAAGAATCGCGGGTGAGATCTAGATAAGTCGACCTTAACACACACACACACACACACACACACACACACACACACACACACACACACACACACACACACACACACACACACACACACACACACACACACACACACACACACACACACACACACACACACACACACACACACACACACACACACACACACACACACACACACACAGAGAGAGAGAGGGACAGCTGAGCCCATATATCAATTACAAGCTGATATCCTGGGAGGAGGATGGGACCGGGAGAGAAACCCCTGTACGGATGAGTGTATGATCTCATGTCTCAGCGCCCAATCCCCCTGAACGCTCTTTAAATCTTTTTTCTCCTGATAATCACCTGACAGTGACTCTCCGTCCCCGAGTTGATGTCGATGTTTGGTCTACGTCTAATTCTCCTCCCTCACTTGTGGACAAGCACATTGATGGACATGGACATGACTCGTCTTTGACTCCCTTTGGTAGTCCTGTCATCTGTCAAGCTGCTCCCATAGCCCTCTAAAACTCCTCGGAGACGGACGTCAACGCCCACAGATCCCTATCAGGGAGAAGAGGGAGCGCAGTGGGTGTTACTGGGTAAGGTGGGGGATGTGAAGGGGGGGGGGCCTGGTTGTGTGCAATATGTTACTCAGGGGATGCTTGAATGATAGGCAGTGACAGTGATCCGCCAAGACACTGCAGGTTCAAATGCACATTGGCCACTGTGACACCAAACTGTGTGAGGAACTCAAACGGAAAACTTGATTTTGACAATTTAATTTGTTGAATGGCTATCAAACAAAGTCTGATCACATAATTAGGATTTTTAAAACACCACTACCAAAGTAGTCCACCACAAGCTTTATTTGACCGTAATGGGAGCCAATCAAGGCCTACCTCTGAGACACAAAGTCAAGTGGATCCATTGCCTCTCAAATAGTTTCACTTAACACCAGTTACGTGAAATCAATGGGAAGTACAGAGGGAAGAAATGAAGGAGGTTGTTAAGATAGTTTCTTTCATATAGTGCTTTTGTCTCGGAGCCTTGAAGGGCTTTGATTTCTATTTACTTTGTAGTGAGAGATATCGCAAGAAATGTTCCCTCTGCTTAAGAATCACTGATCATCCAATAGGTTGAAATAAAGCAGGCTTGTCATACGCTCCCTGTTTCTCTCTTGTCGTCTTTATCCTTGGTGATCAGTCAAACACTCACCTAACACAAGCCGTCTCCAGTTTCCACCTCCCTAGGTTTTTTCTTTCCTTCATTGCCGCTGCCGGTGTAGCGGAGGTTATATGGTGTTAAACACAGAGCTGCTAAACGTTCCCCAAGGTAATAACAGTCAGTGTATATACAGTACTGCTAGCACTTCTGCGACGGGAAGTTACTGCCAAGTGTGGAAGCAATGGAGATGGAGAGAAAGGGGCGAGAGGGGAGGGTTGAAAGTAGAAAAACGAGGAAAGGAAATCAAATAATTAGCAGACACAGAGGTGAAAAGGCGAGAAAGGAAGGGTGCAAGGTAAGAGGTGGAAAATGAGTAATTGCTAAACCGGAGGTATAAATAAAGACAATTAGAAGTGAGAATGTTGTGATAATGCTGCATGCTGGTTGGTGAGTTAGCACAGGTGCATGCACTGTGGTTATAATTAAATCCAGCTCTAAGCCATGTCTAAACTCCACTTAAAGACGCCTCTCAGGGTCTTCATCAGCACATCGAGGTTTGCTCATGAGTTATGGAGTTGTCATTGAGTTCTTCCAAATGTTCACAGGCGTCATTGACCAGGAGTCAGAGATAGACATGAAAGATCAAATTCCCAATACAAAAAACCATACTTGGACAAAGACAGGGATTGCAATTGGAATAACTTGAAAAAAGCTATTGGATCTTAGTTAAATACATGTATTTAACTTTATGCAGAGTATAGACTTTGACAAGAAGCCGATGCATGGTTCCATACTATCATTCCTTTTGAATGCTTTTTCAACCTTGTTGGCAACATTTCCTTTGGATATGGTTTGGCCGAAGTGCTTGGTTAGTGTTATGAAAAGATTGTGGCCAAGCCAAAATAAACCCTTCACTTTTGGAGTCAAACGGCTTTGCAACCACCGAAACTCCTTGCTTTTTGCGGGACTGTGACAATCCAACTACTAGAAAAAAGAGGACTTGTTTAACATGGAGAGCAATTGTGTCTGCTTTTGGTAACAGTCTCTGAATAAAGTTGGATTGAGGGTCTATTTTTCTAAATCAGTTGCTAGGAATAATTATTTGAGCTTGTTAACACATACTGTTAAGAGATGGACTAACTATTTACAAGCTGGCATCAAACTGGCATCAACTGAGGCAAACCTGACATTTAACATACATACTTGTATGAGTATGTATGATGATTGTTAGTTTTTTAATATCATAAAAACATTTGGTAATAAATCCCTGATGTCAGGTGAATGTTGTCATATTATGTTTGTATTTTATACCCTATTATCAGCATATTGAGGCGGCCCACGTAAACCCATAAAGAGCCCAGCTGTACATTCTTCAATCCTCATGATGTCATAACTCAGTTTGAATGGGTAGTGAATTGTGGTGGTCCATTTTTACAAGAAAACATTGTAACAGACAAGACACAAATTGCTATTCGTAGATATTGTTTTCTGAAGTACCATAAAGCGATAGGAGTTGGATGGGTTGCACCAGGTACAGGTGCAGAGTGAGAAAATGTGTCTTCTAAGACCAACTGACCTAAATCTTCCTCTTGATGAACAAAGTATGTATTTTTAAGGTAATGAAAGGCAAGAAGCAATGGTATATCAAGGAAGAAAAAAGTCAAAAGTGATGTGGATGCTGTTGGAGGTTGAAATTGCCCTCCTCCCAATCCAATCCAACCCCCCTCTTCCTCCAGGAGGCCAAGTCTAGGCCATGTCTAAGATTTCACAACGATTAGTGAGGGAGGGATGAGGAGGGATATAGAGATGTACTGGAGCAGAATTAGCCATTAATCACTGAGGGGGGAGGAGACGGGGTGATGGAGAGAGGGCCGTCCTAGCATGGCTAAGCATGGGAGTGTACTTTTTATTGTGTGGACCTCCACAGGTCTTGTGTTTGACTGTCTAACAATTCCCCAATGCTGGGTCATTGGAAAAGAGTGGGACATTTCAGATTGAAATACAAACAACATAGCTATCCACTGTATCATTTTCTGAATGCATGGTGTGTTTTGTAGCAGAATTGCATTTAATCATGTTTACGGTTGAACAGAATGAAAGGTTTGCATTGCTGAGTATTCTGTCTGTAATGACAGCTGGCGTTTAAGTTTATAATCTGGAGGAATGAGAATACTGGATATTGCTACTCTACTACAATATTTCTTTCCTCAACATGCAACTAAACTGTTCTGTGCATCTTGTTTTTCTTAGCTGAAGTTTTATTAATTTTTACACATAAATGTTCACACATCATCTTCTTCCTGGAGTTGTGAAGTCTGGGAGGAGTGTTCTAACACATCACCTTCAGCAAGACTCGGTAAATCATCTCAATCCATTTGACAATGAAACGGTGTCTGATCTGCTGCGACTGAAGTTAAGTGTCTCGTTGGCATAGCAGATGAAGGTTGTCATGGTTAAAGGAAACCAACGTTGAATGTTGGTAAAAGAAAAAAAAAAGCCATGCAAACATCCTGTCTCCTGTGTCAAAGTCACATACCTAAAAAAAACAAAAAACCTATACCTGACCTCCTTTCAAAGAGCTTTTATGGCATTAAGTCACGCTACTTCTAGCTATGCTTCTTAAAGAAAGTCATTGTCAGTATGTCCTTTATCCCTCCAATGTATCAGCTTTAGATGGACAAGGGTTAAGATCTTCCCCAGGTCAGACCACCTGTTGTAAAGTCACCAAATTACAAACTTAGCTTGCATAAAACTTCTAAATCATCTAGATGACACATGTATCCACTGAGGACTGAGCTGAGCTGAAAAAACGACATCAGTGGAACTTAGAATACTTCCTGGCAAGGTAAGTCTCCAATACCAACATTTTTGTAATTGTAATCTGTTGAGTTGGTTGTCAGTGAAGCGCTGTATGAATTTAGGTGGGGCTTTTATCGTGGAAGGCAATAATGGAAAACCCAGCTTTCTCATAAATATAACACACAAAGGAATGTCTTGCTTGTATTGACCACATTTACCATTAACAATAATTGGACATTCATTAAAGGTTGACAATGTTTCCATTTAAAGTCAGCCTGGATGTTGTACTGCTTTGATGTGTAGATTACAAGTGAAGGAGTTTCGTTTTGGAAACCGTTTCGACTTCACAGCCTTTTCATATTCTATTATACGGTATAAATATATGGTATACTCAAACACCCCCCACCCCTACCATTACAATGGCGGTATGCAAGGTGAAACAGGGTGACCATAAAGCCACAATGGCCTTCCGTTAGTGTTCCCTGCCTTATATCTCCCCCGCCCCTCCTTCCCCCTTCCCTACACCCATTCCTCTCTTCTTATTTCTTTTATTTTTTTTCTGTACTATGAATAAATTGAGTCTGTCCCGGACATGAAAATGTCAAATACCTAAAATACACCTAGGCTAAATAGCATATTAATTTTTAATGCCTGCTCATCCTATGCTGCTATTCTCATATCAGGCCTGTCTGCCAACAGCTGTTGCTGGCTCTCTGGCTGGGAATTTATCATCCATCTAGCTAAAGGAGGGGAGAGAGGGAGAGGATAAAAAAAAAAGAGAGATGGGAGACAATGTTCGGAAGACAAGGGAAAAGGGGAGGGACGGATCCGTGTTTTCATGGATCCCTACCTTGTATTTATATCGCCGACCACCTCGCAACTTTCTTACTGTGATATACGAGTGGAATTCAATTACACTAATGCCAAACATAAATTCTTCGAGATTCCTTCTTTTTTCCCCGGTGTGCCTCTTCATACATAAAAGAGAAATAAGGAGCCGAGGAAGTGGTGACATTGACGCTGGAGGTAGTGACATTGGGGGGGGCGGCAGAGGGAGGCGAGACGCACTGAAGCAATGTGCCAGTGTGGGTGTTGAATGCCACCCATGTGCGTTTTTAGGTGGCATGTGGTGGATGATTATCATAGATTATCACAATCCAGATTGTTACAAGTTCTGTCTGCGCACATAGCAGCAGTGTACTGTAGCTGTGTGACTGTGTGTGTGAGTGTGTGTGTGTGTGTGTGTTTTGGTTTAAGACAGAGTGCCTTTGGGGATAAAACTAAATGGTAAGCGAACAGTTGGAGTGTGTGAGCGTATGTGTGCATTTATTCATGTGTGTGTTCTATCGTTGCAGTGCGAGAAGCAATACAGAGTTTAGAAGAATGTGAAAAATGTTAAGGGAATTTTTTTTTCTTTACGGGTGAAGGTATGCATTGTGCGGGAGCTTACCTTAACACACCAACTGCATGCTGGGATGGAACCTGTCTGTTCGGATCAAGTGGCCTCTCGCTCCTCACTGCCTCTGCTCACTGGAAAAGGCCACCTATAGGAGAAACAGAGGAGCGGGACGATCAGAAAAGGAGTGGTGTAAAGTAACTAAGTATATTCACTCAAGTAATGTACTTAAGTATAATTTTAAAGGTACTTGTACTTTACATGGGTATTTCAAATGTTTTACAATTCAGAAGTCAATCATGTACTTTTCCTCCACTACATGTATTTAATACCTTTAGTTACTTCACAGATCTAGATGAATGATGTGAAATATAATCAAGTGTTAAATCAGACTTTAGTTCCACCTGGAGTAAATTCACAAGCTACCCTGCAGTATACAAAGTCATTCAGACTAGCTGCACCTTTACCAGCTTTGAGAACACTTAAGAGTATTCATACTCTCTGTTACTATACAGCAGGGGTCGGCAACCCCTGGTACGCGTGCCAGCATTGGCACGCGGCACCGTAACCAGTGGCACACTAGGAATAAGTGTGCAAAAATATTTAAATTGTATTTTCGGATCCTGAACGAGACCGCCGCCAGAGCGCGTCTCCCCGTTACCTGCAGAAGGAAGCCATGCACGTAACGCAGCCCCGCTCTCTTTAACTCCAGGTGACTTTCTGCCGCTTTCCTCTGTGGTGCAGTGCTGATCGTTTCACCACGGAGGAAAGCACTTCACTAATTGCAGTACCCATAAGGAGCTGTACAAATGCCGCAGTTTTTGCGTGGCTGTGTATTTAGTTGAAAGCCCAGTGGCGATCTGCTCATTTCTCATCGAAATAATATGCTACAAAGGGGCGGACTGGCCAACTGTGTGTTGAACTTTCCTTTCGGCCCCCAGACCGTAGTCGAGGAGGGCAGAAGCAACAAGCTTCAGGTTCAATAACCAACTTTAGCTTAAATGACTGGAGAGAGGCGAGCTCTTCTTGGGAGGCCGTTGCATTTATTTAACTGTTCTTCTGTTTCACAAAATACATCACAGACCTCTGTTTTTCTGCTGCCTCGTTTCACTTCCAGAAACATACACGTTCCCTCACTGTCGCTCTACCATCCACAAACACACATGCACAAGCCACCCCCCCCTCTCTCTCTTAAAGGGACAGCGACCTCATCTCACTCTGCATGAATCTAATATCAGAACATGTGTGCTCTGGACAATCACAGAACGGACGATCGCCCTTATTATTATGCCGTTTAAACCAATTGTTTAAATGTGTTTGTTAAATTCTGCATCATGTAAGTTGCGCTGACATGTCCACACGCTGCTTCCCCGCAGCGAGGCTGATAGTTGACGAGCGTCAAGCTCCTCACCCCACCCCCCCCTGTTGATAATTCTCGATCGTTGGCACGCTGATAAACATTTTTTTTTTAAATGGCACTTCATATGAAAAAGGATGCCGACCCCTGCTATACAGTGAAAGATCTGAGTACCTTTCCCACCTCTGACCCTCCTCCCGACCTTCTAAATGAAGTCAATGCCCCAAACAAGTACACACACCTAACAACCATTCACTTATAAAAAAAAACATAGTTTTGTCTTGTTGTTATTTGTATTGATATTACTATTACTATTATTATTATTATTATTATTATCATTATTATTATTATTATTATTATTATTATTATTATTATTATTATTATTATTATCATTTATTTATATAATTTATTATTTTTATTATTTACAGGAAAGGATTTGAAATGTTTATTTAGGATTAATGACTATTATATTGTAACTCATATCACTTTATTTTTTATTTATTATTAATATTATTATCACACGTCTGAAAACATGTTGTATGACTCAGTTTGTTCTGGTTGGCATTAGTTATTCTCTTTACTCATAAATACTCGTTTGTATGTATTTGTGACACTGTGTGTCTGTCCCGTTATTCCTATATCGCTTAATGAAAATAAAAAGATACAAGGAAGAGGAGGCGATGATGAAATATAGACCTGAGCAGGCGAAAAGGGAAGATGGACGGGCTGATGGGTGGCGAGGAAGAATGGATGAAATTCAAAAAAATTCAGCGTGCGCCGCTGCAGAGGTCAAGGGAACGCAGCGGAAAAAGGTTAAAGATGAAATCAAACCCCGAGCGCTGCGGTACCCGGAGGCACAGCTGAAAATCTATCCCTCCAGGGCAAGGCCACCGCTGACACGAGGCAGACAAGAAGCTAAATACTGCACGCCACTCGGGGATCTTTCATTTTCAACCGATCAATAAGGGCTTATATTTATCAGGGCCTCGGAGCAGCTGCCACGTCTGACAACCTCCACTTCATTTCTGCCCTCCTCCTCCTCTCTCCTCTTCTTCTTCTTCTCCTCCTCCTTGCACGCTAAATTGAGACCCATCGACCATGAAAAGGGGCAGACACCCTGGATTGCCATTAACCCCCCTCGTGTCACACACACACACACAAATGCCCCGAGTATACAATGCTGTTAAAGGTCTGTCTCCCCCCCTCCTTCTTTAAAGAAACATGCCTTATCATTATGGCCTTGGCACAGACACCAGCACCTCTTCAAGTCTTTTGTTCCTCAAGCTGCCCATGCCACCCGACACACACACACACACACACACACACACACACACACACACACACACACACACACACACACACACACACACACACACACACACACACACACACACACACACACACACACACACAACTTTATTATCAGTTTCTCTGTGTGCGTGGTACGAACACGGAGACCTAAATGCCATTCCAAAGAATAAAATATATAAAAATATATACATATTGTATATATATATAAAAAAAGGCACAACAATAAATATATAAAAGTAGCTTCACACACATTTGACATGACACGTTTGTTAGACTAAAAGCGGAAAATTAAATTGACAACAAATGCATATATGACAACAGTAAAAATATATTCAAGTAGTGCAAATAACTGCCCATAGCTGCTAGTAAAAAAGTGTTTGGTGCTGGATGTGTGTGTGTCACATTGTTGCAATTTTTAACATTCATTTCCAGCTAAATGTCTCTCGAATAACAAAAAATATCAGTATAAATGTGAGGAGCATCACGAGAAGTGGAAGCTCGGGTTTAGGGTTCGGAGTTAAAATAACTGGCAGTCTAATCATCTGCACAACAATATTTGCTGTGAGGCATTCTAAATAGATTATCGCTAGTCCATCTGTGTCATCATTGATTTATAAGGCATTAAGCTGCTTGGGGAAGAGCGAGGGCCTTGCCTTCTCTGCTGTTAAAGGGGCTTCTTGTTGAAAACAGGGGCACGGCAATGGAACAACTGTGGCACTCGTCTAACCTCCCCTTTAATCGAGAGGAAGTGAAAATAGGACGGGAGTATCTCTGTCTTTTCCGAAAAAAGGAAGTATGAATCCAAATGTTCTGCATCTCTTTTTGTTTGGAGATACAAAGAGACTGGGAGGAGGGGAGGAAGTACATGGAAAGAAAAAATACACACAGAGAGAAACAAACACACATGCACATACACACATGCAGAAAAAAAAAACAAGGGACATCATTAACATATGAATGCTATATGCAAATAGTAGGGAGAGAGCAGATGTTGTTGCATTTAATTGACCTATATGTGAATTGCATCCAAACCTTTCAGAGTTTTTCGGGCCCGCTGAGTACAGTTCTGACTGGCTTTCCGCAACTTAGGAGCGCCAAGCACAGCCATTTTAACTGTGTTTAAGCATAAAGATGCACATTACTAAAAATAGAGGAGTGTTTGCTGGGAATCCTGAAACACACTGTTTTGTCCTTGGGTTTTATCCTCACTGATGACATCTGTGCCAAACCTGATTGTATGTAGCTTACTAACAGGTGGTGGGGGAAAGTAGTTTTGCTCATTTTGAGGTACTTAAGGTGAGGATTGTTGTTGTATGCTACTTTACATCACCATTTTAAGAGGGAACTACTTTGCTTTTTACTATTAAACATTTATTTGAAAGCTATAGTTACTTTGGAAATAAATATTGAACATAAAATAATAACACAAATATATGCTTCATACTTTATTACCCAACATCAGGACTGCGTTTTGGCAATATACGAATCATGATAAAGGGGTTGTGATTTAATATATTGTGATGTATTGCAAAACTGTAGGTGATATATTCTTATTGTTTGTGTGGGAGAGAAACCCTCTCTGAGGGAACACAGGGATGTTTACATGTACACAAACCTATAGCCCACACTACAGGAGAGGGAACACTCCAAAAAGCACAATAACCCTTGCTACTTATGTAACATAATGACATCACTTTGTAATACTCAAGCTTCTATTAGCTAGCCCTCCAACAAATTGTAAGTGAGGCTAAGGGGCGGAACATGGCAAAGCGGTTGCCCAATCAGAACAGAGCAGGCAAGCTAACCACTCAGAGCAGGCTGGGCTCTGGTTTCAGACATAGGGTGAAAAGAGGTGCTGCAGCACAGGCAGTATGAGACACATAAAGAGCTTTTTGAAAATGACAGTCGAGGCACAACATACACATATGAACATATAAATAATAGAGCTATAGCAACGTATTGTGTAGCTCACATTGCAGCGTTACTATTACTCTTGTGTGTTTCTTTCACTACATGCAACACCTCGAGCACCCTACCGACACCCCCACTGCATTTCTTCTGCAGGTGGAGGCAGAAACCTACATAAAAACATAAAGACAGAGTCAGATTTTTACACAGCAATGTTTGCATGGGCGAGCCATGAAAAACACAGATGCTATTTTCATCTGGGCCTCTGCCTTTCTTTTTCATTCTTCTCTTCCCCCCTTCCCTCTCTCTTTTATTCTCTTACTCTATCCCTCACTTTCCAGCCCCCCCCCCCCCCCCCCCCCCACACACACACACCCACACCCCTCCCTCATTCTTGGGAATGTCATTAAATTGTATTAAATAGCCTTTTGTCCAGGGGGCAAGGACCACCCGATATATGATAATACATTAAGGCCCCAGTGTAGCAGCCAGTGAGCCGAGACCATCTTAAGAACAAGCACGGTGTGTGCCTTTGTGTGTGTGCTACATAAAAAAAGTGGATGGCAATGCGGGGAAGGAACAAAAAAAATATGGGGAAAGGAGGATGAGGTGGGTGGAGGGGTAGAAAGAGTGAGATATGAGGGAGGAAAGGGAGGGTGAGAGTGAGGTAGTGGCTGCCTGCCTGTGCATGTGGCTCCCTAACAACTGTGACACATACTAATAGAAACATACCTAATAAATTACAAGCTTTCAGGGTCTGGCAAGCTGACATTTTCTGTGTGCGCGGGACAATTTCATATCTGCGGCGCAAAGTCGAGGAGCTGCTGGACCAAATTGCATCACACAGAGATGCCAGAGGATTAGCATAAAAATTAACACTTATATTTCAGCTTATTGTCAACCCCACTCCTGCACCGGCTGCCTCACAACAATCAATTCCTCTTAGAAATCTGATTAGATTCCATGACGCTTATTATCCCAGTCATGTCTGCCTGCCCCCTTCACCACCACACACACACAAACACACACACACACACACACACACACACACACACACACACACACACACACACACACACACACACACACACACACACACACAAACGCACGCATGCACAAACACACATCATTGGCATAGTCAGAACACTGGCTGCCATGACCGCCCAGACCATTCGTTTAAATGGAATTAAGGAGAAAATGAATCCATAGGTGTGGCGTTCCTTTTGACAGATGATACCTCGTTCTATCTGTTTATCTTATGATTTAGTGTCTTTAGCCCCTGTAGACATCCATCCAGACATGTTGATATTACATCGTTTGAAAGTCAAGTTCATTTAAACTCTTCTGATTTTTTTGTTTCCAGCGATGGCTGCTTGTCAACCACAAAATATGAGTGGTTTTATTCACCATTCTTCTTTTTTTTCCACTACAAATGAGCATTTTATTTAAGTATTTAGATTATGATCTCACTGGTTTGCCTCAGTCTTATTTATAATCAAATGCCACCAGGGTTTAATGTCTCTCTTTATTTCCACCTTCCCCCCCTTTCAAAATGAACTTCCCTGCATCTCATCCATCCTCAAGTACACAGCCGTCACAAATACTTTATGTTTACAGCAGAAAGCTGGAATGATGCGAACAGAAAAAAAATCCCGTTTTCAGATCCCACGAGGCTGTCGCAATGAAATATTTGTCAATAACGCTTTCTGTTGAAGCACATTGCACAAGTATGTACTAAAAGCACAGCGCACGTTGGGTGGCTTTGGTAAGACTCTTGATTGTTTAGACAAATGGCATTTCATCGCATCCAGATGTCTTTAAGCTGTGCTCAACTACCATCGCTGCTTTCCAAGGCGCAGGCTGAATGTATACAAACATCTCTTCATAACTGCATTCCTCATCTGTGCCTGCGAGCGTCACCGCGCTCGCCACTGAGTTAGATGGCAGCCCACCGTACGGAGAGTTCACATTTGATATGTAGGTTTCTGAGGTTAGGGTTAGGGTTTGGGGGGAATCTTTCAGTAGAATGGAGGATTGATTGGTTTAGTTTAATGGAGGTAACACATATCAATATGTTGTATCAATGAAGAACAAAGCAAAACTGACTTTTTTAAGAGGTTAACATGAGATATGGAGCTTTTAATGCTTTAAGAAATTGATTTCGAGGTCATTTAAAAAGTATTTTATAATCTCAAACTTTTAAAAAAGGACAGGAAAAGCAAACAAGTGGCAGGGATCGAGGTGCACCCTGGCCGGGACAGGAGTTATAACATAACACTGGTACAAAGGTTCCCGAATAAAGACGCCCACAGCGCTGAGAGAGGCAGAGAAGAGAGAGGGCGAAGGAACAAATCGTCTGATGTTCTAAGTGGATAACAACAGCTCCTGCTATGCAGCAGCGGAGGCGCAGAATAATTTAAACCAGCTACCCAGCGACTGCCTCCCTCCTTTCTCCACCTCCCTCACCCCCCCGGCCACCCCTCTATTCTTATGTTAACACGGCTAAAGAGGAGTGGGCCACCCAGCAGCAGAGAGCAGAAACTTAAGTCCACGCTTCAGGAAAAATAATCCATCTCTCTGCCTCTCTCTTGGCGATGTAACTTTACTCACTTACACACACACATACCGCCTGCTAAGGGAAACAGATACAGAGCGCAGGGTACATGTTCTTTGCCTTTAAAGCATATTACTTTTCAGACAAGAGTTTAAAGAATAATAAACTGGGTGCTTAACTGGGCTATTTTCCCCTTTCAGTTAATGCCATGCAACGGCCAGGCGGGGGCGAGAAGAATTCATAAGTCTTTAAATGCAGGGTAAACACTACTTTCTTTGTTGATTGTAGAGCTCTGTTGTGTTTTTTTGTGCATATCCCCCTCCTTTTCCCTTTTTTCTTTTTCTTTGTCTATCTCTCTTTTCCAATCTCCAACCAGAAGGGCTGCTGTTGTGTTTGGTATCCAAACAGCACATGTGAGGTACACACCTCGCTGACATTTTATAGGTAAAAATCCCTAAATATGGGAGAAAGTGGGGAGGGTTGGGGGGAGTCATATTTCATACCGGCGGTTTATTTTAACGGGCGCTTGTAATTAACGCAGCATGTCCTCTATCTCCCAGCCATCTATGCCAAGGCCTTTATTTAAACAACTTTATTGTGAAATGTTTGCGTTCTCAGCGTTCGGCCAGGGCCCACACACAGAATATTATTTCATACTTCAAGGCGAGCGTGGAGGATGGAGTGGGGGGGGGGACTTTGGAAGAGTTTACGCTTTGAGCGGTTATTGTTTTTGATTACAGCAAGGCTCTTTTTAAAATGGATCAAGCCCGGTAACCTTGCACACACACATTTACACACAGTCTTGCACGTCTACCGGCTCACACTGAAGTTGCGAGAGGCTGAAAGAGAACCTGTTTACAGAAGGGGTGTGCGAACCTGAAGCCTTAGCCGGGGCCAAATGTACAATCTCAGCGTGATTTATGAGTAAGATCACACTATTTATGTCCAAATGAGAGCACTTGTTTAATGCTGCTGCTTGGGGGCTTCTTTTTTCTGGAGTGTGTGTTTGTGTTCTTACAGGGTTTAATGGAATTTGATGGGGAGATTGAGCGTTTACACTTGTCAAAATGACCCTGAGTTAACACGGTGCTCAACGTACACACTCCATCGATGCAACTTGGAAAGATCAGACCGCATGATACCGTACGAGCCGATCACATGTGCCGAACATGCTGTTGCATTTTGTGATAGTTCGTGGTGAAGGTATGATCATGGTCCATTAGTGGCTTCAAAATATTCAACATTTCCTTATAAAGAAATGGATTTGATAACTTGGTGGACAGGAAGTCACGCACGGTGTGAGCCGTCAGCACATTAGCAGCTACATTTCCACACATTCCTGCACTCCTGATTCTCCTTCTTTGTATGTGATTGCAACTGCAGAGTTGTATTCTGAATGGAAGACACATTTATATTGAAACCAGACAATGAAGCACGTGTTTATCTTATCTTCACTGTGTGGTCTTATGCACATAAGTGTCCCTCGTAAACACAAACCATAAATGCATATATTAAAGCTCATTCAGGCTACATTATGGGTTTTAAAATGAGAATGCAACCCATGTGATAATATAATAATATGCAAAATAGTCTAGGTCAGCGTTGAAATATTTCTGATTCAATTCTCTGACCTTCATAAAACACAGCACATCAGATATTCTATTCTTATCATCTAATAATAGAGCATCCATGCTTATAATATAATATCTTACAGTGCCAGTACATTACCATGCCTGCTGTCCAGCAGATCAGATGGATCACAGATTGCCTCGGGGAAGCTAAGTTTAGTACAGTGTGCTTTTAGAACTCAGAGGGGATTGAGGGTGCAGACCTGCTGGAAGGAGGCGTGAGTGACTTGTGACAAAGATTGCAAAGAAAGATGCTCTAATGCAGCCTGCTGAGCCACCAATATGCATGCAAGCACAAATAGAATATGTAGATAGTAATGCTTTGGGCACTGCTTTCAAAGACAAGGGGCCTGAAAATCTGTGGTTACATCGGTTCAGCTTTTTCACCGAAGCGGTTCCAGGGCTGGCAACCATTCTTCCATTTAACACGCCCTAAATAATTAAAGTACAGTTTAGTTTGTTTGCTCTAAATCTTGTCATTGATTAGCTGGACTAGCTTTGGTGGCTAGGCTTACATCCTCCTTTTAGAGAAACATCACATTAGGCAAAGCTTTATTTATGGTGCTATGTTGCCAAAGAGAAGATAATGTACGTTCATGGGAAATATACATCAGGTGAGACTCTCAGACAGTGGATTTATACTTTCAAGCTGCATCTGGTGTTAGGAGACGTTAGGCTATACCTCGTTGGACGACAGGGTAAGACTAGCAGTAAATGATAAGCCATGGTGTCACCATTAGCCACTTCACTCTGGAGAAGTGTAGAAAGTTCTTCCTGCTTGCATTGTTAGTGGTGACGTCATGACAGCTCTTTTCAGGCTATTGTTCTTAAGTGGTTCGCAAGTTGAACAAACTGCAAACCATACTAGCCACAGCAGGGAACTGGAACTTAACTTATTTCAGTGGGAAAGTGGTTGGTCACAGTTCAGCAGTGCTGCAAACATTGCCATTGCAAAATAACACAAATCTATGGATTAGCACACATTAAAAAGGTAAAATATGTTTAAACTTAAAGGTGGGGTAGGTAATTCACTTCAGAAACACTTTTTGTTATATTCCATGGAATGCTCTTAACAAACACCCCGATAGCAATGAATACATTAGCCGCTTTCACACCGGAGTACTTTTCCCACTTTAGTTCCGATATAGTTCCGAAATGTCGCGTTCACACCAAAAAGAGCCGGAACTAAAATGAGTTCATGAGAAACTTTTTACCCCCTTTTCCGTCCCTGCTAGAGAGCAGGGACTCTCATGCGGCTCTCTTGTGAGAAAAGAGCTATATTTCTGATTGCCTGGGCGTATTGCAAACCAAGCCCCGTAAAACTCCAAAAAAGTGTTGTGAAGCCACCATTTTCTTATCCTCGCATTAGCATTATTAGCATTAGCATTAGCCCAGCGCAGAAACGCAGAGAGACTAACTTATGACAACACAAAATAAAACATGGGAGCGGTGGAGAGCAGGAGGTGTCGGCGTTCTGGCGATTTACTCGGAAGGCTTCAGTAGAAGCTGCTGGGAGTCCCAGCAGCTTCTACTGAAGCCAGTCCCCAACTCCGGGGACTTCCGGCTGGGGATTTTGGGCGGCAGTATACGCCGTGAAGTTGTTTGCGACCTGCCAGTAAACCCAAAGCAGAAGAAGAAGAAGTGACGTCAGCGGCTTCATTTGCCTAATCTTCCCCCAGGGACTTATTCCGGTGTGAACGCGATCTGTACTTAGTTCATCAGAACTAAAGAGTTCTGATGAACTAAGTTATCATGAACCTTTGTGGGAAAAGTACTGCGGTGTGAATGCGCCCATAAAATGCTTTGACAATAAATCCATAAAAAAATGTCATCTGTGGAAGCCGTAGCGCTGTAAAAAGCACGACCACTCATCTGAGCCAGCCCTGCTAAAGTAACTGGATGGCCTACCTTCCTGTCAACCTTCCATCTGTGCACAAACTTATCTCGTGCCCTCATTGGTCATGTGCGCGTTCGTGTGTGTTGGAGGAGGGGCTCTGTAAGGAAGTTTGAAGGAAGGGGCACATTTTTTTCGGCTGCCTACTTTCAAATTCTAGCGCACTCGAGCTGGTTTCTCCATTATTACCTACCCTACCTTTAAGTAAACAACTATTGTACCCATAGTCAAGGGCAACATGAACTCATTCTAGGGTTGCGGGGCTAGGTTGGTTTAGACAGTGGCTTTTAAGAGTAAGTTATTTACCCTTTATTTTCATCACATACACGTCACCTGGGGGAATCGTTCAAAAGTAGGCTTTGGGTCATTTTAGTCTTGATTTAGGAAAGAATGGGGCAGCAGTTGGCCTAAAAGTAAGCAGTCGTGTTGCATCTTATCTATAGGAAAATCCATAAGCATAAGTAATATAATAATTGGCTTTACATTTTGAAAGGCAAATAATCCTCTTTTCTGGTAGTAAAAATGTACAAACACAACGGAGTCAAGTCATTGCACTGACAACAGAAAGCTAGAATGCATTAAAAGCTTGGTGAGATCATTATAATGACAAAAAAATATGCAGAAACATTCTTATTTTCCCTGTGGATTCAAGTGAGAAAAGAGGAACCTGCTAAACCATTTTATTCTGAAGGGGAGCCATTGGCGTGACCCCTGCTGGCCCTCACACTGAACACTAACTGTAGCTGTATGATGTCTAAATGAGGCACTGCACTTTACTTAAATAAGCCTCCGGCCAGACAGACAGAATGTGAGCAGGTGGAAAAGTGTATTTAAGTCAAATAAGTGTTTCTCATGCGTAGGCCTGCTAGGAATGTCGGGAAAAAAATCTAATTGTATAGTTTAAAAGGATATCTTGGATGTTTGAAGTGTGATGGTATGGGTTACGTGCCAACAGTCAGTGTATTACTTACTGTACACATTTTTTTTAGACACCTACAGTAAAGAGTGGCCCACATAAAATAATCAATATAAATTTAGATTATGTTTGCCAGTTTACTCACCCTGAGGCAGCTATACAGTCTATAATAATATTATACTGTGAACTGAAATAACCAAACTTAATTTAACAAAACTGTAAGTTTACTGTACCTTGATCTACCAAACTTTGACCAGTTGTAGATGGACTCCTTTTTTCCATTGGAAAGGGCCATCTGTAGTCAAAGTGATATTGACTTTTTTAGGTGGGTCTTTCTATCGGGATGTTTATTGGTGACGCCTTGTCGAAAAATGTACATTAGCTCGTGTATATTGCCTTTGTCTATGTCTCCAAACTGTGGCTGTTCCGACACGATCTCTGGTAGGTAATGCATTGACGACCACAGTCATATCATTTAAAGCCAAAGAAACTCAACTTCACAGCAGTCCAACGAGTGTAAGGGCAAAGCATATACAGCCTTCAGTGAGTGTACTGTAAGGTGTTAACTGCTTCCTGTTTCTGTCTTACTCTTTCTTTCTTGCTATCAATTTTCCTGTCTCCATCCTCTCCATTCAGCCCTCCATCAGCCTCCTCTATCCCCTCCCCCCATGTGTTGTGGTGTGAGAGGCTATAGGGGATAAAGTGAGGTGTAGACACTTCTTTAGCCCGGCGGAGGCCAAACAGATCGAACACAGAGAGCACCTGGCTGCTGGGTAATCCGCTCTCTGAGAACTCCTACACTCTCCCGCCTGTATCATCACCGTCTACACACTGTCCTTCCCCCCCTTCTTCTTCTTCTGATTTTAATCAGGTACTTCTTTTCTCAATAAATCTGATGTGTTTTGGACAAAATTATTCACAGTTAGAGATAAAAAACAAAGAGATACATGCACAAATCCAGACATTTCACACAGGCTAAAGCAAACTCTAAAGTAAAATTTCCCCGCTTCCAAATATTGTCATTTTTTAAAGTGTAATTCAATTAAAAGGCACATAGTACACACACTTTCTCTCTGACACGCACAAACACATTCCCAAGTGCTTTTCAGCCCAACAAGTAGGGGTAGTGGCCATTCACCAGAGCTCTATCGATCGTACCTGGCTCCGCCAAACTCTCTACTGTGTCATTCAAACCTTTTCAATTTTTAATCACCAGCTTCAACATTGGAACAAGTCCCTGTACTGTCTCTCACACACACACACACACACACACACACACACACACACACACACACACACACACACACACACACACACACACACACACACACACACACACACACACACACACACACACACACACACACACACACACACACACACACACACACACACACACACACACACACACTACGCACACAGGAAAGAATGCAAAAGCCATAAAGACACACAACTACAAATGCACATAACTTAAACACATGCAGAAACACCCTTTATTGTTGTTTTTTTAAACCTCACGCACACACATACCTCAGGGTTACTGTTAGCACACATATTTATTCAGACAACTATTCAAAAAGGCTTTATTGTATTTTCAATGCCAGCTGGCAAATAACATTTAGATCCACATGCATACAGAGACTTTGTGCATCTGGGATTGTGTATGTGTGTGTGTGTGTGTGTGTGTGTGTGTGTGTGTGTGTGTGTGTGTGTGTGTGTGTGTGTGTGTGTGTGTGTGTGTGTGTGTGTGTGTGTGTGTGTGTGTGTGTGTGTGTGTGTGTGTGTGTGTGTGTGTGTGTGTGTGTGCGCATGTGTGGGAGAGGCATTTGAATGTGTGTGTTATCACCTGGCCCTGTCTTGTGCCCAGCCCCAGACTGTAGCCAGCTTTGACCTTGGGCTCCGCCATATTCATTACATCATTAAGTTACCTCTTCATTAACTTTTCATTGTTTATGGAGGAGGAATCAGGAAGAGAAGAGATGGGGGTGAGGTGTTGGTGGGGGCTCGTTATAAAAAGAAAAACCTTATCCACGGCTGGGCATCTGGGTCCTGTTCTGCCTGCCTTACAGTGTGTGTGTGAGTGTGTGAGTGTGTGTGTGTGTGTGTGTGTGTGTGTGTGTGTTTGCATATGTGGGGGGGTTGTGTGTGTGTGTGTGTGTGTGTGTGTGTGTGTGTGTGTGTGTGTGTGTCTGTGTGTGTGTGTCTGTGTGTGTGTGTGTGTGTGTGTGTGTGTGTGTGTGTGTGTGTGTGTGTGTGTGTGTGTGTGTGTGTGTGTGTGTGTGTGTGTGTGTGTGTGTGTGTGTGTGTGTGTGTGTGTGTGTGTGTGTGTGTGTGTGGGTGTGTGGGTGTGTGTGTGTGTGTCGAGATTAGACAAGGTTTTGTGGAAGGTTTGATTATCCAGACTGAAAGATTGTGAACAATGGGACTCTCATTCAACAAATAATTCCCCAGTTGCCTCCAACATAGTACTGACTCGACCATTTCGACTGTCATCTATCATGTTTTAAATATGAATCTTAAAGAACATTTTGTAACACGTAAAACAGAAAGAAGTGTGACTTTATGAACACGGAAAGTTTAAGGAAAAGATTGTTGTTTGGGTCAAAATAAGCACGTTTGTCAAATAAAAGAGAAATTTATTGTTGGTACAACGTGGCATGTGAACACTGGTCTCATGGTGAAAGTCCTGTCATAGTTACAACAGTGGCTAGACGTAAGTGTCATCTTCTTGTATTCCATCTATTGCTAGTCATACTTATAAATAACCAATAAAACCTACCAGGTAAGGTAGTAGACTGTACCTTCTGACCAATCGGCTGTTTACCAGATAAAACTAGACAGCTACTTAGTTTTCCAAGACCAATTCTGCTATGCAAGTCAGACAGGGTTCAAATGGCATTCTTATAAGGTTGGGTAAGGTCCTTCTTTATAAGTGATGACTTTATGTGCCTTATATGTCTAATATGCAAAAGGATCCAAGCAGAGTGGCTATCAGTTATAATCATGTGATGAATTATGATCATTGGAGAGGACAAGTAGGCTTTTAAGGTGGAAGTCTAAACTGTTTTCTGATTTGTAGGACAATTTTACTTCCAAGAAACACAGCATTGTTAGTTATATTTGCTCCAAAAACATATCAATTACGATTCTAGTTTGTGGGAAGTAGAATAGGAAATTGTGTAAAGTCAAAGTCAGGAGGTCTCAACCAAACTTTGGACGCAGGAGACCGCTGTTCCTCAGTGTCGGTCTGACTCAACAATGGCAGCAATTGTTCCCTAATCTCGACCAAGTAGTTGTTGTTAAATTACTCACTGTGGTAGGTTCATATGATTTGGCTCACATGTCTTATTTGGCTGGCAGTGTTTTTGCTCATGTGCATGTGTAACAGCATTGGGGTTTTCTAATATGAATGTAATCCCAAAAATGACAAATACAATGCAAGTTTATTTTAGGGACTTTTTTTGCTCTTTTTGACAACAGCCACTCGTTAAATGGTGGCTTACCATTGGTCAGTTGGGGTCGACTAGGTTTTTAATTGTAATTATCCTCTGGTCTATTTTGGACTGAGTGTCCTTGGGTCCCTTTTGGATATGATCTCTATTTTGACCAATGTTTTTTCTGCACATCGGGACATTCACCCCTGACTGTTTCAGCGTTTTAATGGGCATCCACCAGTTTGTAACTGTGTGGAGTACGAGCGGAGTGTTACTGGCAAAGAGAAGCAGCTCAGCGGAATATCGGTGGATAAATAAAGGTTTCAAATGTGGCATTTGGCGATGCATTCAATGCCCTTAATGAGCAATGGGTATTTTTCCCCCACAATGTTTGTGAAGATAAGCAATTGAAATAGAAAGCACCCACAATTGCATGATCTGTTACCATGAAACATCATCTATCAGAAATCTGATAGAACATATTTGCGAGGCGCTGTTGTGCTTCCACACCACTCTGGCTGTCTGTCATTAGCGACGCATCGCCCCGACCGCAGGCACAGATTGTGTTTAAAAAAACAACACAAAAAGCAGTCCTTGCCAGCCACCATCTACCATTGCAGGCCAATTATAAATGGCAAATCACTGTACAGCGATGCTTACTCACTCTCCCCCTCTCACTCACTCTTTTTAACGGCAGCGGCTGGCCAGACTCCACTGCTTCTCTTGAATAACATGTGTAGACGACCCTTTGTGTTACAAGCTGCTGGACGCTTGTTAGTTCACACTTTTTCCCTGACAGAGCTCAGAGGGGGGGAAAGAGCGAGAGAAATTCATACTTTATCACCTTGAGATTTTTGTTCACACTTGAAATGCGTGGATCTAATTGTGTAACACTTTGAGGTGATATGAGCTGAGGTTAAACTGTGGTTTAGTCAAAAGGTAATACTAAAATGAGAAATTACTATCCAAATAACCCTTATAAACCAAGTTAAATTCAGGAAAGAGGGAAAAGACAATTATGCCATTGCCCTTCTTAAGAAACTGTTCATGTGAATGTAACACAAATCAGCAATGAAAATATATATGTTTTACAAAAGTCTGAGATGTATATCTGCTGTGATGGAAATATGATTCATAATAATATAGGACTAGGTATCTTTCATCATTGGGAAAATATATCTATTGTTATTTTGATATGGAATAATGGAATTTGAAATGCCTCTTTAAGAGCATACTTGATTTAGCAACATTAGGTCTTTCCACAACTGAAAAAGAGGTTGCCCACCTTGAGACTTATTCTTCCACATTTGTTTGCTACATTTCTTTACTGTATTACCCCTTCGGAAATGCTCAGAGACAAACAACAATATACAAAGTCTCTCAACCACGTCATGGTAAATCCAAATACAGTATGTAGTCTCCAAAATTCCACAGACAACCAAACTTGTAGCTTAAACTGAAATGAAATATATAGCGGAGAGAGCATAATACCCCCTTTAAAGGTCCAAATGATCATGAAACCCGTAGAAAAGGACCCAAAGCATTACATGGAGGGAAAGGCAAGGCAGAAATCAGACCTCGTGCTCAACTGTAAAAAGAAACATAAGCCTAGTTTTAGGCATTGAAACCGCCTAAATGAAAGAACGCATGCATGGTGCTTAAAGATACGGTAGAGTGAGTCAGCTGATGCCAGATGCACTGTTGAGATTTTGAAATCTGTTTGTTTTTTATATGGAAGACACAAATGATGAAAGAAAATCCTTCCCTATATAAGTCTTTCCTATTTTCCCTTCCTTGTTTACCAGCATTGATATCCTCTGTACTACTAAAGCTTAATCGATGTACAGAAAGGAGTTTGAGTATATTAGAAAAAAAAAGTTAATACCAACATTTCTAGTGGCCACTTCAAAATCAAACTGAAAATCATGTAAGCGAGCCAAATAGTAATCGAAAATGCCAAATCTCCAATGTTAGGAAGAAAGAAAAAAATTAGGCCAAATCTGACCGCACAAAAGCTTCTCTTAGCAATCTTGAAATGTTACCACAAAAAGACAATAACTATTCATCTGACGAATCTGCAGACACACTGTGCCTCACTTAGTACGCGCATTCGGTCTCCAAACACTATTGCAAGTTGCAAAATGTTTCTCCTAAACAGCAGAGTGAGCACCCCCGTCCAAATAAATCTCACTCCACATTTGTGTACTGTACAGTATCAGATAACGTGCTGAAGCAGTCCTCAGATAATTACCTCTCTGTCTGCAGCTGCCTGCGAGCCACCAAGGTGTGAAGTTGTTGTACGCACCTGTAAGGTGTCAAGGACTCTCTGTTTATTGTAACAACATTCCTGCGTCCTTGCCTGATAAAATACATACAATGTGCCTCACTCCCAACAGCACAATGGAGGGAAGGAGCGAGACAAAGCATCAGAGAGAACGTACGAGTCTGGAGATGAGATGGATTTTTGTTTATCTGACAGGTAACATCCCACCTTCTTTTCTTCCCTGTCTCAGAGACAGTTGTGTCTGCCTCACAGCATTACTGTCAAGCTGATCTATGATGGAACCACTCTGACTCTGCTTCCTCGTGTTAGCCTCATGGCTGTATTCACAGATAGGCCCATTGTTAACAAGTACAGAGGACTATTAGGGCCAGGCAAAAGAAAGACAATGAGAAGAGGAACAATTTTTTGTTCTTTTTGCATTTCAAGAAGAGTCAAAATGTCGAAAATTAAGTAAAAATGTTGAGAATGAGAAGAAATGTTCCAAATAAGTGCCAGGTAAAGAAAAGAAAAGAAAAGAAAAGAAATCAGAGAAGCAAGATGTGCAAGATATTGACTAAGTCAGAACGTTGTGAACAATCTTGAAATGTTGAGAATAAACATCACATGTTTTTTAAAAATCGAATTAGCTTTAGCGCATGAAAGGTTAATGTTATGTTCAACCTTTCAAATTAATTATCTAAAAACAGAATAAAAAAAAAATCAAAGAAGCAAGATTAAGTCAGAATTAAAACAAAATGCAGAGAATAAATCAGATTAGCTTTCAAAGTTTGACTTTGAAAGCTAACATGTCAACATTTTGACTTTAAAAACATTTTAAATATATCAGAGAAGCAGGATTAATTAATGTCAAATGTTGAGAATAAAGTTGAAATGTTGAAATAAATAATACACTTTTAGGAATAAATCGAATTAGGATTAGTGCATTAACTAAAAGGTTGATATTTTTCTCAACCTTTCAACTTCATTCTTGAAATAAAAAAATATTTACAAAACGCAGAAGCAAGATTGAATTGGAATGAAGTCAAATTGTTGGGAATGCACTTGACTTGTTGATAATGAACTTCAAACTGTTGAAAATAAATCTAATTATCTTTAGCACGACCATTTGATTTCTGTTTGAAAGGGAGGAAAATAGTCTGAGAGAAGGTTACCATTATAAAGTTAGCATGTGCATACAGATGTCAACTTTCCTATCCTTTAGCATAACACAATAGTAATATCCTAATCAAAAGATCTATGGAAACGACATTGAGCGGTTTATTTCTGAACTCCACACCAAGAAGTTTGGTTTGACTTTTCAGAGATTTTCAAATGTAATTATCGTACGCCTGCGTATGAGGCGCATTCTGTGTATTCTGCTGCGGTTTTTCTAGTTTAGTGTGACGCACAGAACAACACCGAGCGACTCCATATGATTCAGCACAACTTTACAAGTGTAAGCAACTTCAAAACATTTCAAAACACACATAGGTGGTTATTCCTAGTGGCAGAGTAAGTCGGTGCAGGAAACACGGAGCTGACTGGGATCAATAGCGTTAGCGCTTAGCTAACAGAGAGCTGTCATGAGACCACACACAGACCTCAGCCGTACCCACAGCTATCCCAGTGCAGTATGACTGGGAGCACCACAAGGGAAATGAGGCTCTGTGAGAGTGTGTGTGTGTGTGTGTGTGTGTGTGTGTGTGTGTGTGTGTGTGTGTGTGTGTGTGTGTGTGTGTGTGTGTGTGTGTGTGTGTGTGTGTGTGTGTGTGTGTGTGTGTGTGTGTGTGTGTGTGTGTGTGTGTGTGTGTGTGTGTGTGTGTGTGTGTGTGTGTGTGTGTGTTGTGCACATGTGTGTAAGAGAGAGACCTCAGAGCCCTGGGGACAGAGTGTCACATAAGCTCCATCACAAGGCCGCTTTATTGGGCCTGGCATGGGTCAGACCCCTACTGTCATCTTCAAATATGCCGCCACCTGCTCACACACACACATACACACACTCAGACATCCGTATGCGTGTACGCGCTCACCACACACACACGCTCATGCATACACAAACCGGCACACATGGCTTGCAAAGAATTCATCTGGTGTTTTCTGGTAATTGCAACAAAAACACCAAATCTGGACATGTCACATCCATTTCCCAGGACCCCAGAGTGGTGGAGGGCTAATTTCAAACAGCCTACCCCTCTCACACGCAGACCTCTGTCTTTTTTTCCCTTCACCCACCCTTCTTTTTCTTTTTTTTTTGCTTCACCCTCTCATCTCAGATGCGGAAAAAAGGCAGCCTTTTATGCAGCGGCCAGTTCTGCAGACGGTTATTTGCTTAAGAGAGGCAAAAACTGACTGATATTCTTTATTCGTCTACCCGGAAAGCGCTCATGCCACTATGCCTTCAGATTCCACATGTCTAAGATATACGCCCAGGCCTCCGTGCCAGGGACTCAGCCGCCAATAATTTAAATTAATAAGATTTGCAACCCCACTACAATCAGCCTTGAATGCATAAGCAAATCAGCTGCCTCCTTTCTTTCTAGTTTTTGCTGTATTAAATCCAATAAAATGTAGATTTAGTAGCATGCTTTATATATATATTTTTGACTTTGTGCGACACACAACTGGCACACTGAACTCTCCATTATCACAACATTAGCGTGTAAGAGTGTGTGCGTGTGAAGCATGTGTGCGCTTTTTTTCCCCTCAAGTGTGTATGACCGTGTGAATCGGTGTGTGCGCACATGTCTGTTCTGTGTGATACTTGTGGGTGGGTGTGTGTGTGTGTGTGTGTGTGTGTGTGTGTGTGTGTGTGTGTGTGTGTGTGTGTGTGTGTGTGTGTGTGTGTGTGTGTGTGTGTGTGTGTGTGTGTGTTTGTGTGTGTGTGTTCCCTGATGGAGATAAGTCTGAGTGGTTAGAAGGGAACAGATGTCAGCTGGTGTCGGCTGCCAGGAAGACTGAACAAAGCCAATCACGTTACCTTCCTGTCCAAAACGCATGGCAGAGGGAGACCTGCATCTAACAACAATTTGCTGTATTAACTCTGAGCATGCCACCCTGCCTGCACCCCCCCCCCCCCAGCTCAAACACACATACATACATACACACACCACCACCATCCTGTTTGGAGTAAACGACTGCTGGAGATTTGAAAGATTGCAGGGGAAAATAACAAAATGGCGTCCGTAATATGATCTGCCCCTTGTCGCTACAGTAGCTTAATCATTCATATGACTGACATTGTTCCTTAAAAATTATCCTGAACCGTCTTTCTCTCCAAGCTATTATTCTTTAGATCAGATGATTAAACGCAATCAATTTCAATGTCCGGTCATTGGAAAAGTATTCAGATTATTTACCTATTACTAAAACCACACTGTAAAAGTAAAAGTACTGCAAGGGGAATGGTAGCCTACTTCAGTACAAATATTTGAAAAAAAAAAATGTAAACAAATATTTTAAAGCAAAAGCAAGAAGATGTAAGAAGCTTTGACTGTAAAATATTTTTTTAACATAAAACCTCTTAATTCCAATACATTTTCTGGTAAGCCACTCGTGGTTTTAGTTGCTTGAATATAATTGTTGGAGTGTTAATCTTTACCAAATAATAATATATAAAGTATCTAGAAACAAAATCTGGAAAATAAATGTAGTGGAGTAAAAGTACACTATTCACCTCTGAAATGTACTGGAGTAGAAGTACAAAATAGCACAACATTGAAATACCCAAGTACCTCAAAATGGTACCCAAGCACAGTACTTGGGTACATCTACGTAGTTACTTTACACCAATGTCAATGTCTCAGCGCTTCAAATAACTTCATCTTCCTCCACTCTCTTCTCTTCTCCTTCAATCTCTCTGATTCCTCCCTCCGTCAAACACAATCATATTAGCAGTAAGTTCCTTCATGCTCTAGGATTAAAATGCAAAAGCTAATTTGGGAGAGATCTTGATTCTTCTGGAAGAGCAGACTGAGTCATGCAGAAAAGAATATTCACCATAAACAATAGGGACTATAGCACACCCACGCGTGCACACATACAGTAACAAAAATATCTCGAGTTGCATTGTAAAAGTGTCAGAAACGTCATATACCATTAGCATTTTATAATACAAACGCAAAATGTAATTATAGATCCAAACAAAGCCTGTCGCATATGTTGATTCAAAATTCTCTTAACGATGATGAGAGCGGGTTTTGAGCGGGCCGGCGAAACCGCAAATTCCTCTTTCTCCAAAGCCAAAGTTTAATCTCAATCACAGAAAGAGCTTCTGTTTTGAGGAGGAGTACAGTTGTCCCCGGAGGATAGGCACACACACATTTCCCCATTGGGCAGCAAACTAAAGGACCAAAGCATCGCAGCCGGCCTGTTGGGCAGGGGGCTGAAAGCCCTGGGACTGAGACGACCCATTGGGGAGGAAGCACCGAGGTGACTGGCAAGACCCACACCCTGCTGAACCAACTCTGAAGACGTGGGGGTGTATCAGATCCAGTCCAACATGTTTCAACAGACTGAGTAAGAAAATCTCAGAAACTAAAAGAACAGCGGAGAAGAACATTTTGAGAAAACAAATATTCTTTAAATAACAATGTCTCATCTTCGAAAATGTGGAATTGATTCACAACTTCCGAAAATGTATCGTTAAAACAAAATAACATGGTTTTACTGCTGTTGGACACAGTCACTTGCACCAGCCCTTTTGCCCTCCTATAAGAGAAAAATGCCTTTTTGTGGATCTACTTTTTTTATTTACAATAATTTTATTTTGCTAGTGGAGCACGCTCAGGCACTGCGGAGCGCATAACGGTACGTCCACACAGCAGCTTTAAAAAAATCTTTCAACGCTTCCAACGCTTCCCTGCCCATTATATTTGAATGGGGGTGACGTCACTTTGCCTCGCTTTTCGCCGAACTGCCTTGTGGGGAAGCAAAGCGAAGATTTCCAGGATTTTCAGGATTCAAAAGTTGAGCAATGTTCAACTTTTGAAGCTGCTTCTTCTTCAAGGCAGGGAAGGTTTCACAGTACGCAGTCTACTGTCCCGCAGCTGCTGCCTCTCTGTTGGACTCCGGTACTGCACATTATTCACGAAACGTTGTAAAAAAAAAATGTGTGGGGGGCGGACGCACTGACCACTATGCCAACGCCACAGTCACCCCCGTCGTGCGGGCCGGACGCGGGCTGCCAGTTGATGGTCACTGCCATACAGTATCAACTCTTTCTATTGCCCATTATTACTGAATGGCTTTATTGAAAGGTGGGACTTTTCTTTTTCAAAGTATTAATAAACTGTTGTGTATCATTGTTTGAGCCAAACCCAAGTCATGGGCTTGGTTTGAATACACACACGTTTATAATCCTTGAAGCTGTCACAAAATGTGTTATTTCAGGAATAGTTACTGTAAAAAAAGGCAGCTAGAGTTACCAATTGTATTTACATCGCCGGAAACCCTTTTGTTTTTTGTTGAACTTGAACTTCTATAAATGACTAAATATGTTTAATTAAAAGTTTTTTATTAGAACAAACAAGCCTGGAGTAGAAACAGAATATATGTTCGTGTTTTGAATCAAATCATGACCCCAAGAATCAAACCCACATCTTGAATTACCGAATAATTCACACCCCTAAAAGTAAGCATCCAAACACATATATATCTCTGTTTTCGAGTGTGTGTGTGTGTGTGTGTGTGTGTGTGTGTGTGTGTGTGTGTGTGTGTGTGCGCAACAGTCGCTCTTGCATCTTAGCCTTGACTGACGGATCCTTAGAGATTGTTACAAATCTGTTGACCTCTGACCTCCCCACTGAGTTGTTAAAACCACACTCCATTTCCCTTAAGACTTTAACAGCCTGTACAAGTGGTGTGCGTGCGTGTGTGCGGTGCGTGTGCGTTTGCCTCCGTCTGCGTGTGTGTGCGCGGTAACCCTGAGGTTAAAGAGCAATCTGCAGCCAATTAAGCGCTTCACTAGGAGGGCCCGGCTTCCATGAATGAGAGGAATGCTACATGAGCTAAAGAGAGAGGGACTTGACTCACTGCTTTGTGTGTGTGTGCGTGAGTGCGTGCGTGCGTGCACGTGTGCGTGTGTGTGTGTGTGCGTGCGTATGGTAGGCAGCTGTGTGTCATGGTTGAGACGTTTACAGTGCAGGTTTGTGTGCTGGTAACAATTAAGTGTCAGGGAGTTAATGTAAGGGTTTAAAAGTTCAGCGCATGCAGAGGCCTGGTGCTGCAGAGAGCTTTAAAGCAGCAGGCTTTACCAAAAAGTCACCACCTACTCAGCCAATCACAGACGAGAACAGCTACAAAGGCAAAACTATTCTTTTTGAGTTTTGAAAATCATTGATATGTTTCATTCCCTTAATTATATTTAGCATTGCATTACAATAATGATAATAATATATTTTTGTGTTTCAAAATGTCTCTTTTTATTGGAACGTCTGGTCTTGAAGAATGTGGATCACTATGTGTGATACATTCTTCTTTTTGGTGGCCTTGAAAAACATTGTACATAGCATTACAGAAGGAGTTTGTAATCACTTGCATTTGAAGTTACTTTTGTTCTTAGAATTATACTTTATATAGCAAAAACAATAGGGTAAACAGTCACCTCTTGTCTTGATCAAATGTAATCATTTTGTTTGCTGGTAATGGACCAAACTAGATGGCTCAAAATCATAAGATCTCTTCACACAACATGAGAATAACCAACTGTGTTCATAGTAGGGTGATTGATTGGAAAAGTAATTGATATTGATCATAATGATTGGCTGAGTACAACATTGGCTTTTTATATTTTTGATATTTTATTTTGCAAATTGATCATCTATTTCCAGACAGAGGATGATGGCTGCTGCTCAGCGGGCAACGGAGATGGAGCGGAGATAAAAGGGCATAGATCTGGAAAATGTTCCCATCGATCCTGGACAATTACGAGTAAAAAACAACTGTCACAAAAAAATATTTTACCCCGGGATTATTAAAATATTTCTGATGTTGGTTCTGATTCTGACATTGGGTGTAGTTGGTGTGACAATGGCTGTGTGATTTAAAAAAAATATATATATATACTATATATATTGACAAACCCTAGTCCATAGGTCGCTATAATACATAGCAATACACAAAAAAGATAACATAGACATCAGGAAAAGCATAAAAAGGATGGATCCAAACTGCATCTTGAACTGAGTAATTCACAATTACACCTGTGCTTTCCCCACTGTGAGATGCCAGAATGTCATCCGTAAAAAAGACGATTGCTTACCATAGCACTCAAACAGAACATTTGCAAAATGTCCCTAACTGTGTGTTTATCATTGCTTGAGATTTCATCTCTGTGTGTCAGTTAAAGATGAAGAAAATATAACATTGATTTGAAAAGAGAGTTCAAAGCAAGAAACAGAAGAAGTGTACAAACTAGAGGGCATGGAGGGAGGTAGCAAGGAAGGAGGGTGAGGTCGATGTCCACGCCGCTCTCCTTCTCCCCCCCCCCACCTGCACCTCCTCCCAGCAGCCCCTGCCATCCATCAGTGGGTGAGCAGAGAGGATCGGAGCCCAAAGTAATGAGCCGTAAGCCCCCTTACACGTGTTGACGCGCCGCTAAATAAGATCCATTTACCTAGGCTACCGCCGCCGCGCCCCGCCAATGACTGGAGGAGAACGCACTCCCCCCCCCCCCACCACCACCGCACCCTCAAACACCCCCCCTGTCATGCACCGTGCATACTGGCTGTTCCTGTGTGCGGCCTCACTTCCGTTCCCTCTCCGACCGCCGGTCACTATCCGTTAAATCCGTCCGTGTGTGTGTCTTGGTAAAACAATATCTATGTGTTTGCGCTGCTCGTGTGTGTGTGTGTGTGTGTGTGTGTGTGTGTGTGTGTGTGTGTGTGTGTGTGTGTGTGTGCCTGTGGGCAGGGAGGACGGCGTGGTGATCCAGTTACTCAAGACAGACAGAAGCAATCGTTCTCCAGTTACAGAGTTTTCTCCTAGACTTGAGGGCATCACTGTCAAGTGTCGAGGCCATCAGGGAAGTCTCGCTTTAGACGATTACACCAAATCTGGTGTGTGTGAGAGTGTGTGTGTGGGAGTGTTTCATGCGAGGAGGGCCATACTGTGACCTCTACTTCTCGAGATGGGCTACACTGAGTGTTACTTAGTTACTTGTTTTAGTTTAACCCTAACCCTAACCTTCACCCTAACTCCGGCTTTTTGGTCTGGTTGCCAGCAGTTGGGCTGATTTTGACTACAATGAGTAATGCTGCGACCATTCGATATGAAGAGAACTAGAAGAAAATGATTATCTCTACTGTGGACAATTATTTTTCAAATCAAAAGGCAATTGGTCCAATCCATATTATACATAGGAGTCCCCTACATGTTCAAAATGGACTCAAAATGTATCAAAAATAGCCCACAGATAGAACAAATATTACAATTTTTTGGTTCCCTGAATATGTCAGAAATCGACAGCGTCCTCAATAAGCCCCAAAAACCATTCAAAAATCGGCCGAGCCATTTTCTGAATTCCTCAAGTCTTCAAGTTAGCATCCGGTGATTACTTTGGCCTGGGGACCCTTACTATACATTTCTAACATAAAACTTTGGGGTACTCAACATGTCCGGGTTCACAATAGGACTATATGAGCTGGCAACTAGACTAATGTGAAAACGTGGTACTGTATGGGAACAAACACTGCCAGTACAAAGCATCCTCACATACAGTACCAAAGGAGAAGAATGGCGAAAGACAGAAACTGAAAAAAAGGACGCAAAAAATGTTTGCAAATCATGGATGGAAGGTGGAAAAAAAGGCAAAGAGCCACGGGTGAAAACAGGCAGAAAAAGGACAGATGAGTGAGCAAGGCTTTAGTAGCGCTGTTGGGGTGAAAGAGAATGCCACTAATAATGAGATGTCTATTTTACCCACCAGCTCTCTGTCTCTCTCGCTGCTATGCCTGTTTTCCTCTGGCCCCCATTATCAGTGCTCTTGAACCCGAGGATAACAATGAGTTCACAGAGATTGAGAAGGGCCTAGGCCTTAATTGTATGTATTTAGTCACGCAAACAGAGGCAATGGCCTGAGAACGCCTAGTTAGCCAATGACATCATTTAGCCACACAGCCACTTTAGCTCAATGGGGCTGCTGTTGCGTACAGCTTTTTGTCACTTTACCCCGTCCCTGTCTGCCATCGCTGTGTGTCTCCGCCTGTCTTTTAAAGTACACACATTCCCTAAAATAATACTTTAATCACTATCGTTTTTAATGGTTTATTCAAACTATATATGGCCCTTTTCCCTTGTATTTATTTGCAGAAACAGAACTTGTTTCAGCTTTTAAAAATGAAATCTAATCCGTTTAAAGTACCCATAAATCAAAAAGACAACTAGTGTCAGTTTCCATGAGTATAGGGTGACAATTTTATATTGCCTGCTATGTCCAACCAACATTATTGAATGCATATTTGTACAAAAGAGAGACTTACAAAAATGTTTACATTTGTGTGTGTGTGTGTGTGTGTGTGTGTGTGTGTGTGTGTGTGTGTGTGTGTGTGTGTGTGTGTGTGTGTGTGTGTGTGTGTGTGTGTGTGTGTGTGTGTGTGTGTGTGTGTGTGTGTGTGTTTGTTTGCATGCATACATACTTTTGTCGATCAATGGTGGTAGCTGGCAGTCACAAAGATGATGATGATGGCACAGAGATGTTAGTGTGCCTCACTTGCTCGGCACAAAGAAGGGTATGTGAGTGTGTATCTGTGTGTTCGGTGTGTATGAGTGTGTGTGTGTGTCAAAAGGAGGGGTGCCTCTCAAGCAGGGGTGTCAGCACTTGAAAAATCAATCACCATCTGGGCTCATTTCATACAAAGGACGAAGGGAGGGGAGGATGACACACACACACACACACACACACACACACACACACACACACACACACACACACACACACACACACACACACACACACACACACACACACACACACACACACACACACACACACACACACACACACACACACACACACACACACACACACACACCTTTCATTTCATGCAAAGACAACAGAGGGCAAAACTGTGCAGCAGTGAGGTGCCCCTCTTGTCTCCTGTCTTTCTGTTTTAAGTGAACACACACTCCTGTCTGCATCCTGCTGGTATAAAACCAGGAGCAATTTCCTCCTCAGGCCTGAACCTGCGCCCGGCCATTCTAAAACAAAACAGAGGTTGTAGTGAAGTATGCAATTTAGGCAGTGGTGGAAAGTACATTTACTAAAGTATGGTACTGAAGTACTTTTTTGACATTATTTGAACTTGAGTATTTCTGTTTTCTGCTACTTTATGCTCTTACTACATTTCAGAGGCTACACTGAAAAGTAACAAAAGTAGATGTAAAGTAACTGCATTAGGTTAGTTAAAAGCAATCCTATTAAATGTAATATTATTGCTTTCAACTAACTTAATACAGTTATGTGAAATTTGTTGACATAATACACTTAATTAAATACAACGTTTCAGTTTTTTCAGTGTACTTTGTTACTTCCCACCTTTGATACGATTGCTTTTTTCCGACACTGAATTTCGGAAATAAGGGTCGTATATGGTCAGTGTTTTTGGTGGAAAGCACTGACCACGCTGGCTATCTGAGCCATTAGCCCGGTGCTATGTGAACACAGCGCATCAGGGCCGGTGAGCAAGGCCACCCAAAGCAAACAGGGATAAGAGGAAAGAAAAGCAAAGATTCATCTGCTTGAGCTAGCACCTCAGGTCAATGGGTTTAGCTCCCATTCACCGCGGCACATTTACAGATGCTGCTTTAACCCGCTTTCAGAGCCTGTTTTGAACCTCGCATAAGGCACTTTTATGTGAGAAAATTGAATGTTTTATGCAAACAAGATTTTTTTTTAAGGACACACAATAAGAGGTTGCGAGTGTGTTTGTGTGTGTGTGTGTGTGTGTGTGTGTGTGTGTGTGTGTGTGTGTGTGTGTGTGTGTGTGTGTGTGTGTGTGTGTGTGTGTGTGTGTGTGTGTGTGTGTGTGAGATGATTTTGCTGCGGCGCTGCCTCCTTTCAGTTGCATAGTTGGGTGAGAAATACCAGTGGCAGAGGCTGCTGAGGCAGCGAAAGTATTTAATACTCAACAAACAGTTATCTAAGCCCATATCCAATAGCTAGACACAACTGTAATGTGACCTACATACTAAGTGAATAGGATTTTTTTTGTATGTAGGTTGGGGTGCAGTTGGGGGGGCAGGGTACAGGTTTTTGATGGGGGGGTTTAGGAGGCGAAGTGAACAGAAGTCTTTCAAATGTCCCTAATACAAATATTCCTTTTAGCTGCCCTTCGCTTCCACTTTTTCTCATTCCTTCGCAAAAAAGAGAAGTACAGTATAAAGTGACAGGACATATTGTGCCCTCCGAGGCATTAACTTCTCGCTCCTTTGTACATTTGACCCTCTGGAAGGGGGACATCTCTCTTTTTCAATAATTGTAGGAAATCACAAGTTGAGGGAGGAACCATGTGATTTAGTTTGGATATATCCGAGAAGGAAGCAACATCATTGTGTCTTTCTACTGTTCCATGTACATCTCTGTTATATTGTAATTTCAAAAGCTTCAATTGTATCTTAATGAATGGAATATGACATACCAAGGCCTTGAAGGTTTGAATGTTGCGCTAAATGTAAAAATACCTGTTTCGCCTGTACCTTGGCTTTTAAATAACAAAAATATTTTTGGGAAAATCTATGGACTAACAATCTATCTCATCAGTTAACACTTTGACTGCATGGCTTGAGTTTAGTGTTTGGTGCCAAGCTATCAGGACACTGTGTTGCAGGGCACAGCATTAAAAACCCATTATGAATAACTTATACAGAAATGGACAGATTTGTTCCAGAAACGTTTTGATTTTTGGTCCCAGCCTCAAAGTTGATAAATGAATAAATGCATGCACGCACGCACGGACACACTCAAATATACAATCCGCCTGGCCACATCAACAGAGCAGGTGTCCTTAGTAATGCACCAGTGCGCACTTGGATCTCTGCATCTCTGAACAGAGGGAAAGAGGTAGAAGGGAGGAGCAGAGAAAGAAAGAAAAAGACAGTTAGAGGAAAGAAAAAAGAAGCAGAGGTGGCAGGTGTGTGGTTTTTAGCTGCTGAAATGTTGAGGCACCCTGAGGATCCATCACCAAACTAGAGGTAACCCAAACTACGTGCAAAATGTTGGCCCTCTGATTGACGTACCAGTAAAACTTGTTCGAATGCACCTCGTTTCTTCGCTGGAGAACCACAGACTCATGCACTCATTATTTTGGGAAAGATCAGAAACAGCGACATGATGTTTTTTTGGTATCCATATGAGGAATTATTTATCAGGAAGACAGGCCGCGAGCCCGACTGAGGAGAAACTAAGCAAAGAGACGCACTTAGCAAAGACCATGCCTTTGCCCCCTGCTGCGTCTCAGCTACATGCTACATAAATAACCATTATGAATCATGCTGTTTGGTCTCACCCTGCAAATAAAATCCAGTTTCCATTTAGCCACAATGGTGATGAGCGATCTTCCCTTCCGCAATGGCGCTCCATTTTGACAAAAGCGAAAAAAAAAACATGTAATGTGTTTATCTAGTCCTTTAATTTTCCACAAAAGTACACAAATCTAGTAAATTTATCCAGTTTAGCTCTGTGTTCACCACCGCCTCCCTAATAGGCTTGTATCCAGTCTAAACCTACACAGGGCCAGAGGGCGGACCCACAACAAAACAGCAGATGAAAAGACCAAATGCCGCTCAAACAACACCATTAGTTTGCAAAGATGTTACCCATCTATTATAATGACGAATAACACTCATGACAGTACATGACTTGAAGTTTCAAATTCGAAAAAATGTGATTGGAAATATAAATATGCCAATAAGGAATTGTCAATCATTGCATTAGCAGTGTTGTGGATGTCTGTGTAAACAGGCGTGTCAAACATGCGGCTGACTGACGGCAAAGTGTACGAATTACAGAGAAGGTATAAACTGCACAACCTTTATGTATTTCTTACATTTTCAATGCAGGGTGGTAACTTAACGTTCTTCCTTAATAGTTCCCACTTTAGTTTGTATGGTGCTGTGTCAATGCAGATGGTCAGAATGAATACAAAGATGAGGTAATGAATGTAAAATCATTTCTAGATCTTGAAGTTGTTTTGATCATAACGTAAAATACTATATTGTTCAGTTCGAGATACCGGTGACTAAATGTTTTTGTAGATACACTGTGATCCGTAAGTTGTAATGCACATGTGTAAATGATAAAATGAGTCATCAAACTGATGAAATTGCACTTATTTTTCATGAAAAGTTACAGGTTGTTCATAATGTGAGCATTTTCAGAATGTACTTTTTTGCACCAAAAAATTACTATTTGGAGTTATTTATAAGTTATAATGTTATGATTTTACTGGTCCGGCCACATGAGATCAAATGAGGCTGTATGAGGCCCCTGAACTAAAATGAGTTTGACACCACTGGCCTAGAAGCTTGTTGCCCTTCCTCTTTGGCATCAGTTCAGACACAAGGTCCTGGGTGGTTCACTCACATCAGCTCTCTGTGGCCTAAGAGATTACCAAACACAAACTTTATCCCGTGGCAAATCTACCCTTAGAGCGCGCATTTTTAAAACCTTGTAGCAGAAATCAAGCCTCCATTCAGGGAATCCCCTTTGTAAAACTTAAATACATCCCAATGTGTCCGTCAACAAAGGCCTCCACCCTTCCTCCTCGCTCTCCGTGACACACTAAGTTTAGGATTGTTCATCGGGCCCTTGGGTGGTTTTTTTTCATTCTTTCCCCATTCTTCCTTTATTTTGCTCCTTCTTTAGAGCATTAGGGAGAGCGGCCATTGAACTACAACCGCTACTATAAAAATTCATCAGGATTAAAATGACCTCACACACAAAATTAAAGTTCCCCGATGTACACAATAAGGGCTTGTATCTTTTTTAAGACATTCTCAGCTTCCTTGGGAACAGGATTGTTTCTTGACAAAGTGGTCTCTGCTCAACAATGAGCACCTTTCAGACGCACAGGGACTGCCTTTAGAGCTGCGGAGAGAGACGGATTTCACATATCAATCAAAAGAGGGAGGGTGGGGGGGAGAAAAAGGGCCCTCGTCTGGCGAGAGTGGTCCTTCAGGAACTATGAACAGATTCAAATGGAGTATATGCTTTTCTCTCTTACCGCCACTATTCATAATAACAGAGGAGTATAGTGGAGAGGGAGGGGAGTCCTCTTAACATGTTTTTTCTCTTTTAGACTTGTCTTCCCTTATATGGGGGGCTGAAGTACGGACCCTCAGCCTGGCCCTGAAATAATAAGACTGTAGTGGATGCCTAGATTGTACAACATTGAAAAAAAGTTGCTTTGTGAAGAGGCCAAGAGGGCCCACTGTATTCAGTGTGTGTGCAAGCTTTCATGTTGTTGAGTTTGTACATGCAAGGCCTTGTGTGTGTGTGTGTGTGTGTGTGTGTGTGTGTGTGTGTGTGTGTGTGTGTGTGTGTGTGTGTGTGTGTGTGTGTGTGTGTGTGTGTGTGTGTGTGTGTGTGTGTGTGTGTGTGTGTGTGTGTGTGTGTGTGTGTGTGTGTGTGTATTGGTTTGTGGGGGAAGGGGGGGTGTCATTCCATTACACCTGCGCAATGGCATAATGAGCCCATGAGTGTGTTCACTGGGCCACAGCCACCCACTGCGCCAGCCATGCACACCACTGCCGCTAATCATGTTGAAAATGAATAAGGTGTCAGAGGAGGTAATTCACAGCTGTATTAAAGCACGGCAGCCCAGATATAAGGTACATAAAACAAATTAAATATAGTATTCTATTACGGAATACTTTTTGACAGCTGTATTAATGGCCGCACCTCAAAGGTCTTCTTATTAGGTCACCGGCTACATGTTTCACCTTCTCTTCTTTTGAGCCAGGGGTATTTCACATCATCTACGACTCACAGCTCTCAGGAGTAAAAAGAGTAGAGTGTAGGGGAATTGGATAATATCTACAGAGTTAGTTTGGTGAAGTTATATCAGATTCCTGTTCATATAAGAAATCCGATCATATAGAAAAGATTGTGCTGTGATTTATCATACTGTGTTGGACCACAAACATTTTATCACCATTTTCGGACGTGTACGCTGAAATGTTGCATGTATATCAAGAATGAAATGTTAAATTAACTAAATAATTTATATTAGTATGTGGTTGCAGCCTTAAAGTGGTGCAGTAATGAGTCCTTAAACCCGGAGAAGACAAAGCATTTTACAACTTCCAGTTCCCTCATCTCAAAGTCAATGTTTTTGGTTAGGAGCCTGAAATAAGGTATCTGGTCAAAACGTAATCGAATGGGGATATCCATTTGCTTTTTGTCGAGGGAGCCACTGCGATGTTAACTTCTAAGTTGACTTACAAAAATACTTCATTACTTGCAAATGTGTTCTTGTTCAAATGTATCCTCATGGCCTTTCCATTGCTAACAATTAGAATGCTACCCAATAACACTTAAGTAGAATTATTTTAAAATAATTGCTGATTCAAACATGATGAACAAAGCTTTTGTTCTTTCTGAAGACATGGCTTTGCATGTTTAGGCAAAAGTCCACAAGATTATCTTTTAAATCTAGGAGTCACATTTAATTTTCAAACATTTGTAGCCAATTGTCAGATTACTAGCAGGCATCAATAAGGGAGGGAAAACCTGACAGATTACCCCACGTTTGTTCATAGCCTCGCAAATTACATCAATTCAGCCTGCTTAGACCTGAGTCTGACATTAAAGTAGATCTCAGTACAACAGGGAAAAAAAGTATTAGTATTCACTGCATGTATGTGTGGCAAATGTGTGCTATTTTTAAATAGGGATGCTGTGAAAGTGTGGAATTGGGGACAAGACAGCCTTGCACCGGGCCGTGACACAGACTTATGTTAAACCTAATTAGATCATGATAATAGCTTTAGGGCCCCAGTGATCAATGCTAGAGGTCTGTGGAGATGAACTTTCCTTAAGTTTCATGCCACACGCTGCTTGTACTCATTTGTTCATACACACACACACACACACACACACACACACACACACACACACACACACACACACACACACACACACACACACACACACACACACACACACACACACACACACACACACACACACACACACACACACACACACACACACACACACACACACACACACACAGACACACACACACACACACACACACACACACACACACACACACACACACAAACCAGAATGGTTTGCAGACAGTGTTATATGAAAGCATTATTTTAAATCTGCACATCATCTGTCTGTGTCAACGGTTAGCCATTCTCGTGTTAGCGCTGAATGAGTGTGCTTAGATCGATAATGTGGTCAGCGTTGGACTAATTCAAATTTTAAGTAGCGTGCATCGGCGCTAGATTCCCCGCCAATGTGATGGATATGATTAGGAATTCCTTAATATTGGAAACTTAAAATGCCTGTCTGTCAACACCTTAGTCCACCAAGCCTCTCCCATAATGCAATGCACCCACGGTGTCTCCTCACCGCATTTTCTGAGATGCTTTCCGTCAACAACCTGATGGTAGAGGCTAGTTTACCGCTCGCAGACTCCTCAGATCACTCTCGCCGAAGACAAAGAGGATTCCTTATGCTTCCATTACTATCTAATGTAATTTATGTAATGTAATAATTTCAACGCGTCTGCTGACATGTAAGCTAGCTAGCTTGTGATTAGTCTTGATACCGGATGCTTTGGGAATCCCTGCACGTATCAGTTGTGGATGCACCAGTTGTTAACTCTCGAAGCTTCCTCCTTCTGCTGACGTCTTTGTATCCCAGGAGCACTTACAGGAAGCAAAAAGGGTAAAAATAAAGATGCTAACTGACCAACCTACAGTAGATGAAATTTGATTGTATGATGTTTAACTAAATCTCGTTTGGAACCAACCATCTTGGGTTTTTACGAAAACTCAACCGACCATGAAATATTCAGAAAAAAACTCTTTCATCAAGGAGAGTGGTGTTCGTGTTAAATTAAGAAAACAATATTCACGTGACAATTATGTTATAGTTAAGTTATGACTCATTCATCTTAACTCTAACCCTAACTTCACTTGTGTTTGTTGAGTTGTCACATACTTTCCTATTTGAAATAAACAAAGATATTTTGCTATACCTAATTACGTTTTTCTTTTGGTGAATTGGCTGTTTTACATCATTAACCGCATGTTTGATTATGTTAAAATTGTGAGTGATACGAAAGATATTGGTCGTAATTTAAAGTATAGGAACAAACAACATGTATGGTGACATGCATTAGAGGACTTGCTGACTTTACTGTGACACGGCAATGATTAGTGCGTGTGTGTGTGTGTGTGTGTGTGTGTGTGTGTGTGTGTGTGTGTGTGTGTGTGTGTGTGTGTGTGTGTGTGTGTGTGTGTGTGTGTGTGTGTGTGTGTGTGTTTGTGTGTGAATGCAGTATTTGTATGTAGAGAGTAGTGGTCAGGCCTTATAAACCTAAAACATAAAGGATTTCATAAACACTGCTACTTGCCAGAGGTCAATTTGATTCATGGTCTATTAGTGCTGGGTCACTTTGTCTTTTCAGCGGCAGTACCCGGCCCATTCCAGTTTGACATGCTAGCCTATTCACTGCCAAGCACTGACATTACAAGCAGTATTCAAAAAAAGGTCCACAGTTGATTGAATTCCATTGATACAATGTTGAACATTTGGAATTAATACAGTTTCATTTTCTTTATACGCCTTAGTTGCTGTCAGGAAGGAACTCATTCTATTGGAAGATGAAAACAGATCGAAACATTTCCTAAATGCCCAATCTCAACCAGATGTATCCATAAAACACACTGTCTAGACAAAAGTGTAATGAATGACATAATGATCCCCTGAAACCTTCGAACAAATAAAGGTTTAACATCATTTAAGATACAATCTCCCTGAGAGAAGAAGGCATCCGTCTGCTCGGTGTTGAATGGCCGAGTGTTAAGCTTTCCATGGCGACATCTATCTCTCGCCACCACCTTGAGGGCATCTCTTAAGCAGAAGAATTTAGCCATTATGTGGCATTAACCTCATTAGAAAACACTCTTTAGCTGCTCCAAGATAAAAATTGATTTACAGCTGCCATTTCCACCACTGCTCTCGATCAATGGTTAAACTATCCCTTTTATAGCCCTGCACACACTCTCTGCTCTTTTCTCCAGTTTTCTTGAACTGCTCTTTAATTTCATTGCAACCCTCCACTCTTGTCCTTGTGCCAGGTATGTAGTCACAGAGTGGAAGAGGGATTTCCCCAATGTATCCATGGTCATATAGGGGACTTGATTACATTTTTTTTAGAGTGGAGAAACACGACTGGATCTATGGCAGATTCCTTGAACCAATTAGGCACCATGTTGCTGTCTTGGTCTTTTTTATCGATGTGGGAGTCTCGTCATAGCCAGCTACATTTGCGTGGGTGGTCTTAATTGAGGTTTTATCTTAACATAATGTTGTAGTGTTTTTATTTCCACTCTTATCAAGGTTGTTGTAGTTATTCACAATTTAGGAATGTGATTAGCCTACGCAGCAGCAGATGTATGAACATTTAAAAAGTATATATTTGAGAAGTTAGGGTTAGGTTAGGGTTATTATGGCCTGGATTGTGTAAGTATATGGAGGTTGGGTGTCAACTGTGATTTATATCATGGAAAAGCCTACCAGCACCTGTTAAACATAGACCCCTAAAATAATATTAACCCTAACCCTGGAATAAACAATCATGTATTTTGAATTCATTTACAATGACAGTAGGTTATAATCTCTTAAAACTGAAAATGGGAATTTAGAAGCTAACAGAGTAAAATCCACAATCCAATTGGTCTTGATTGAGGTTATATTTTAACAAATAAAATGTAATTGAGGGGTTAGGCTTTTATAGCCCTGATCTTGTAAGTATATGGTGGTTAAATTGGTGTCAACAGGGACTTTCTTTATAGGAAAGCATACAAATAAACTCGGACAGGTAGTTATATTTCTTTGAACGTGGCCTACCAGTGTGAATAGAACCCTAAACACAAACACTATCCCTAACCCTAGGAGATAGTATGTTGTTTGAGTTTACAATAGAAGGAGGTTATGGTATCATAAAAGAGAAAATGGGAGTTAAGCGACTAACATAGAGAACAAAACACAGTCCATGCCCAGGAATGATTTGAGATGCAATTGAAAGCACTTTCAGTTAAGATTATAAATAAGTATAAAAGTGTGGCAAATGAAGTTTTTTTGCTTTATTTTGAAGATTCATGAAACAAAGTTAGCAGATGCCCGTTTCTCTATTACCACATGAAGCTGATGGGTAAAGCTGTGTAAAGCTAAAGCAAGCAGAAAATGCACAATATATGTGGGCGTGGCCAAATGTCAGTATATGCCCACCCACCTCTGACAGCTCAGGTTTATGTGGACGTTTAAGCAAAACACTCAACGCTGTATTTCTTTGACAAATCAATACGACCACCATTTCAGCTCTCCTTCCTTGCCTCCCTGCCTCCTTCTCGCGCTCGCTCCTTTCTCATCTCCCTCTGTCTGGGAGAATTGATCCACATGGATGGAATGATATCAAGCGATGGATAGAGTGATACGCCCCGCTCCCTCCTTCCTGCCCTCCTTTCACCGCATTTTTGACACATAAATAAAATATGTGGCCTTTTTGTTTCAATTCGCCACGGCGTTAGTTCTGAGGAGGGAATATGGTGCGCGGGCTCACATGGAGCTGTTGGTAGACAAGAGGAGCTGAGAGTCGGCTGGTTGCCATCACTCACTGTTCACAGGCGCCCTACAAAATCCCCTGAACTTTCCGACACATGCATTTGTTAGAGTGACACAGTCAGATTCTAAAGAATGGCATTAGAAAATAATGTGAGCGCTAAATTATTCAGGTTTTTTTTTTTGCTTCACTTTACAACCCCACACAGCCTTGCACACACACGAACACACAGACTATATATAAAAATATATTTATCCTCCCACTCATGTCAGAGTTATAGCAAATCCATTCAGTGTCAGCGTCCACATTTGGCAAAGGAAACGATGAGAGAAGGTGCTGGGAGGGGAACTCTGAGATGCCAAAGCAGCACTGCAGTCAATCCTAACTTTAATATAAACGGAAATAAATCATGACCCCGGCTATCAGGCCCTGCTATTAACAGACCGATGCTAGATGTTCATCCACACCTTGGCTAGATATTCCTGAAATGACAGCAAAGGCATTTCCACAGCAGGACAAGAAATAGACACTGGGTGAACTAACCTCGCGTCCTCAGGGCACGTCAGGGTTTCCACTCCGGGACAAAGGCTTTAACTTCTCCTCCGAATCCCTCAACAGTATACATAAATATGATCTAAGCCTTTCTCACTATATAGCTTCTGGTCTGGACACTGAAGACAAAAAAAAACTAGGGAGAACCAGCTTGGATTTAAAGACAGACGCAGTAACACCACTACAACGGATACTTAATTGGATTAAATAGGAATTATCTGTTGATATGCAGGTCGTCTTCATCACATATAACAGGTGTCCCACAGTAAAAAAAACTGAAACATTGACATTAATTAAATGTATTATGTCAAAACATGTCACATTACTGTATTAGGTTAGTTGAAAGCACTCATTTTAAGTTGAACTTAATACTAGGTTCCAATCGCACTAAATAATATTTAAACGTATATATTATTATATGTCAAGTCGATGTTTTAGTTTTTTCACGGTATGTGTCATTATCATCATCATCATCACCCACACAGATTGCATCATGGCGTGAAGAACCTGCTATCACCAAGCTCACTTTTTTTCCACTTAACTTTCACATGCAAGAATACATAGTAATACCTGAAAGCATTTTACAGTTTTTGTAACCCCCTCCCCCCACCTCCTACCCCTATTTCCCTCCTTCCCCAGAAAGCCCTTAGTCACCTCAGACAGTGGGTGTGTGTGGGGGGGGTTTCTTGGACAGCGTGACAGCCCCGTTGAGCTTCAGCTCCGCTACTGGTCGGCACTCAGGGAGCCCTGGGAGAGAGAGAAGAGGGGGGGGGGGTAAGATAAGAAAAGTGCTGAGTTCACCGCCACCACAGCTCCCCCTCCCTCCCCCTTCTCTCTATGCTTGGAGCATCCCTTCCTTGGGAAAGGGGTTTCCCCCCCTGGAAAGAGGAGGGGGAGGTGCTGCATGCTGACTCGCTGCTATAACCTCCAGCTCCTTCTACACCTGCTCCACCAGCCTTTACACCTTCCATTATAGTCTCTGTGTTCAGGCTCCATGTGCGCCTGTTTGTCTGTCTGTTCGTCCGTCAGCAGAATAATGGACTCATTAATGGGATGATTATAATGTAACTTAGAGGAAGTGTATAGCAGAGGTCGAGAAAGAAATAAAACAATTTCTGAACAGGTCAGAATCATAGATAGGGCCTTTTTCTGCACTTATAAAGCATCAGAATATAGCAATATGTGTTTCTGACTAGGAAAATGCCCCCTCAAGATTGACCAACAGCTAGCCATTCTTGTTTGTAATTACATATATTCCAAAAATAATAAGCTATTTCCTTATGCCTCAAAAAACCTCATAATTCTGAAATGATTATTAATATTTACAAGAAAAAGAAAACGTCTGCTGACATTCCTTCATTTTCTTTTGGTCAATATATCCTTAGTTAATCACATGTTGTCTTACATATTGCTGATTTGAACAATAATAAAATATAATCTCCTCCAATACCCAGGTCTAAACTAATGTTTTAAATCAGGGAGCAATGATTTATTTATGTTTAGTCATTTTATTGTTTTATGTAGTTATTTCCCTTCTTAAAACACTTTTAAGACAGGCCTAATAAAATAACAAAAGTTAAAAAGCAGAGTACGTCAAGAAAATAATCTCCAGTGACTGCTAATTGTATAATTTCTCTTCAAATAAATAATATTCATCACTGTGTGTTGTAACAAAGTGTTACCCAATTCCAAGACTTCCGTCAGCAAAGCCTGCGAAGCTAACTTGCTCTCCACTCATTTGTTTTAAACCTCTAAACTCCCCTTGAACACTAAAAAGGAAAAGATAAAAACACAGCTCCAGCGTAAATGTGCACTCACATATTCCATGCAATGAATATCCCGGTCATTAAGCAACATTTTGACACCTCTGTTATTTACTACCCGGACCGTTTTCCCACCTCGTTTAATCAGACTTTACTGAAAAACCCGCTGACTCAGAGAGAACCCTTCTTTCTTTCTCTCTGCTTTGTTTATGTGTATCTCCTTCAGCTCCATTCTCTTTGCTTACTTACTCATATTTTCCAAAATGTCTCTCTCACATGTGTGTGTGGTTTTTTTTTTCGGTGGGGCCGCGCCACAGAAACATCAGAAAAGAACAAATAAGTAAAGCAGAGTGTTTACCTCCGACATGAAAGACTGCAGCTTTCAAAGGCAGAGAAGGTCTTGGCTATGTGTTGTAACCACCAGATGCTGAGCAGAGCATTATCGCAGGTGATAAAATGTGGAACTTTGTGATTTGTTTAACGTGTTCTACCAAAGCAGCTATCGCAACCCCGCTCCCCGTCAGGCGTCGGAGGATGATATTTAAAGTGGAGCACACCGTTTTTGCCTTAGAAGTGGTTTACCTTCGATTTTCTCTTCTGGGAAGAGATCACTTGAGACAGGAGGGGGAGGCGGATTGAAGGGAATTAGATGTGGCTCAATACAAGTTATCTGTAATGGAGGGATCCCGGGTGGAGGGATTCCAGAGAAAAAAAGAAACGAAGGAGGAAAAAAGCAAGTGAAGGGCGGGAGAAATAACTAGATGTAAAGTGTTGACAGCTGTGTTTGGAAAGGTCTGACTCTGGGGTCAGGTGTCAATGAACACAAACAAATGTTCACACGGAACACAGATATTAGCGTCCCTCGCTAACTAGCTCCTGAGCTCTTTGTATCACACACATTTATCTACCAATAAGCAGTATTTTATTTCACTGTACAACAGTTCATTTGACATTCTATTTTTACTTATAGTTAACATCTGCTGCATTACTTGCTCATTATTCTTGCAACATTCCTACTCTGTTTCTTTTTGCACAAATTTTTGTTGTTTTTTATTTGTTTGATGTCTTTAGGTTGCCTCGCAGAAGGAGCCTTTTTCATTGCATGCTACAGTGTGTAGCTGTGCATATGACAGCAAAGCCCTTTCAATCAATCAATCAATGTTTATTTATATAGCCCAATATCACAAATGTTACATTTGTCTCAGTAGACTTCACAGTTTGTACAGAATATCAGTATGACAATACGACGACACCCGCTGTCCTTAAACCCTCACATTGTACAAGGAAACCCTTCCAGAGAAAACCCACAGTTTAAAAGGGAACATGGGAGAAACCTCAGGGAGAGCAACAGAGGAGGGATCCCTCCCCCAGGACGGACAGACGTGCAATAGATGCCGTGTGTGAATTGAAAAGATATTACATTTGCAACATTTGAACTGGAAGCTGGATGTAATGTTCTTCTTGTCACTGCGGCCTTCTGATTCTCTCCGTTTGAAAAGCTGCTCCCTACACCAAATAAAACATACAAAAGGTGTATTAAAGTTACACCCTGATGTGTACTCTTTCTCTATTCCTGTAGAAACCTTCCTTCTCACAAACACAAGGTAAAATAATTACACTGCTCCCTCACCCCCACTAGTTTACCTCAGTGCAGCTGCAGTAAACCACACCAACATTTATCACCTCGCATTTGATTTAAAGGGTAAACCTTTTATTTGCTTGTAACCTGACGTTATTTAGTTAATTGTCCCACATTTTAGTGCAGCCAACACAAGTATTTGTTTGTATAGTTGAGTTGCATTGGTCATTGGGGAAAGTTACTTCCTGGTTCAGCAAAAGGAGTGGCTGAGGGTTGAGGACTGATAAATACTGCAAGCAGCCAATTGGGACAAATTGGGACAAACCACATGCTTCATTTTCAAAGGGGGGGATTTGGGTTTTGTCAGTATCTGTTCATTTGAATTACCCCTTTCTTGCTATTTGTTTTTTCCAAGCCACTATATACTGTATATCTTCCTTGTGTTGTCATTGTGGCAGATTGGTTTGTTCAGTTAACACCCGAGGCCTGTACTACGAAGCTGGATTTTCCTAACCTGGATATGTTTGAGTTAGCCGGTTGGCCTAATCCAAAACATACGCGCTGTCGCTAAGCTGTACTACGACGCTGGTTATCAAGTGGATCGCTCAAGCCAGCCGTGTCCTATCTAGTTAGGTGCGTGTTCACATGAAAGGGGTGGTATTTGGAGCATTTGACCAATCACAAACATGGAGAAGCGTACTGACAGCGCAGCGTCATACTTCCTGATTGAAAAGTCAATAATAATAGTCTATAATATTAGACAAAATATGAAGAAGTTAAACTTTAAACATCCATGACTTAAACACTTTATCCAGGATCAAAGCCACATAGCTGCACCTGCAAGGTGAATACAGCTGGTAAAAGAAAAAGTGTTTGAATGCGTACATTAACAGGTTTATGATATCACTGCCCCGTCTAAGACACGAGTGGATCTGACTTTAATTACATTTGTCTCGAGTGTTTCGTCAACTTAATGTGTTGCTTAAAATAATACTTCTGCATACAGTATACATGTGACACTGTGAGTGTTGCACGGCCAGATACGGCTCAGCTGACTCAGATAAGGAAATATATGATACATTATGATGTGATATGCCGCGGACTGTACGTAATGTTACTATGGTCCGGTTACTTGTGTGGTGGCAGATATTTAAGTAAGCTTTCTTAACGCTAATGTTATAATAGTCAGATTGCTTTGAAGATGGGAGGTGATATTCTATTAATGTTCAAGTTGACACAGTCTGTGATTTTTGCCGGCCGTCTTTCCTGCAACGGCAGCTTTTCTGTATTTCCTTTCTCCTGTAATATGACTTGATCGCTTTAAACTCCGCACACTGAGCTCTGATTGGTCAGCAGGCAGTGCTTTCACTGAGTTGATCTCTTAGCCTGCAACCTAACCGCCGCTCAGCATAAGTTACCATGGAGATCTAGCCCGCTAAAAAGAGAACCAGCTTCGTAGGACCGGAAAGCCCGAGCTTTCCCTGAAGATAGCCGGCTAAGCGAAAATCCAGCTTCGTAGTACAGGCCTCCGGTTAGCTGCTGTTATATTTATCACACTGAAACATTGACTTTAAATAAATGTATTTTCAACAGTTTAAATAAACCTATTTGGTTTGACTTAATATTATGCTGGTACATTTAATTAAAGTCAACGTTTCAGTTTTTTCAGTGTAAAGTTATTGTATGTGGATGTCTTCGATAGAGCTAGTTAATGAAAGATTTGTGAAAAAAATGTTTCTTTAAACAATTCCTGTGTCCTGTTGCCTTACTGCTTGTTCCCTAACACACACATACACACACTGACACACATTGGGATAAGTCATGAGGAAATGGATGCCCATGTTTTGTGGGACCACCTGTTCATGCTGGATACAAGTCTAAGAACCCAGTAAGGGTTAACCCTCATTGTGAGAGGGAGCCAGAATTGTGTGTGTGGGTGTGCACAACTTCATACATGAATGTGTGTGTGTGTGTGTGTGTGTGTGTGTGTGTGTGTGTGTGTGTGTGTGTGTGTGGCAGACTGGCTCATGTTGTCCGGCTGTGAGGGAACAGACATAGACACACACACACACACACACACACACACACACACACACACACACACACACACACACACACACACACACACACACACACACACACACACACACACACACACACACACACACACACACACACACACACACACACACACACACACACACACACACACACACACACACACACACACACGCACTAATCATTGCCGTGTTACAGTAAAGTCAGCAAGTCCTCTAATGCATGTCACCATACATGTTGTTTGTTCCTATACTTTAAATTACGACCAATATCTTTCGTATCACTCACAATTTTATCAGCACATTCCAGCCATTCCAAACTAGTGTACCTGATCTAAAAGAATAAGAAAGATTAAATAAATGATTTTTCACTTGCACTTCATGGCTTAATTAATTTAGAATATTGATCAAAAGCAAATTAATTGTATGCAAAAATGTACTGAATATTATTCAAATGTAATACATATAGACTTTGTAACCGACTGAATTGTTTTCCCAATCTTTCTAGAACAAACTAATATTCTGCTAACTGTTTAAACACATGCCAGTCAACAGGACCACACACACACACACACACACACACACACACACACACACACACACACACACACACACACACACACACACACACACACACACACACACACACACACACACACACACACACACACACACACACACACACACACACACACACACACACACACACACACACACACACACACACACACACACACACACACACACACACACCACCTTGAATCATGGCACCTCTCATCATTCTCATAAGTGTCTGAAAATAGGGGGACGTGCCATCCCTTAACTCCCCCAACAAATAATCACCTCCTGGGAGGCAACGAGACGGAGAAAAAAAAATAGCAATCTTGTCTTTCAAGCGAAAGGGGAAAAATATTTTAAGGGGCAATGAATTTCGTGCAGCTGAATAGGATGTTGGTACATGTTTTACTAAAGGAAATATAATGGCAGGCTATTATTAGATCACATTAATCATGAGTGTGCCAAAGGCAGTGACAGCCGCGCTGAAAAGGATTGAAAACGCTGGTAATGGATATAAATTACCCATTGTGTGATAAAAGGATTTTTTTTCACTAAGAAGGTAAAAAGGAATAAAAACACTGAAAGAGCCACTAAACGCTGTGTGATCATGTTTGCATGTGTATATGTGTACGTGTGTGTGAGTGTCCTGTGAGTGTGTAATATGTAATAATACAGGGTTATCAGTGCAGGATTAACATTTTAAGGGAATCAGATAGTGACATTGAGGCCTTGCATTAAAAGGCGCCGGCGACAGAAAAGAGGGAAGGATTAAAAACAGATTAAATTGGTTTGTAGTGATGGAGATGAAAGGAAGGAGGAAGGGGTGGGGGAAGGAGAGTGTGTTTTGACAGAGGTCTGTCTGGCTTTTGGCACGGTGATAATGAGTCACATCTCCCATGCACTGTTATTTATCGCCGACTTGGCTCACAAACAAAAGATCAATAATTTTGAGCAAATCTAATGTTGTCGTCGCCGCTAATGCGGTCGTCCATCACATCTGCCATCTCCACCAAGGAGATGGACTGATTCCCTGTTTATTTGGAGATCAAATGCAATTATATCACATGGTTCTAATAACAGAGGAAACCCCCCCCTCCCTACGTAAATATGTGTGGCGCCTTGGATCATGCCCATGCATATGTATATATAGATATACAGACATGCACAAAGGTGTCACGTATGTGTAAATGATAATATATGTATCGAATGGGCGATGAGTTGCCGCGCCATTTTTCCGCATCAATCTTAATTTCTTCCTCAGACCTTGCCTTTGAAATATGAAGTGTGTCAATGGCCCGTCCCCCCGCAGCACAGGAAGGCACGCAAACATCCGTCAAAGCAACATACCCGATATTCACCAGTTAGCCCCGCAGCACAAAGAGATGAGAAGACAGCAGATCCTTCAATGACAACTAGCCCTGGGTGAGACACTTTCCAGCCACCTGAACTCAATCAGGCCCCGGTGGAGGCAGCATTTGGGTATTTCATTTCATCTCCGTCCCCTTATTCACTCGATGTGCGCTTGATTTATCTTGCGCACAGGAACGCAAATCGCATTTGGAATCCAACATCGCTTTTGTTAGGAATATCTACATAGCAGCTGCTTATTATGGTCCTTCGCAAGGGCCGTCCGAGGTGCAACCCACTGGATCCACTCTCTGTATCGTTTCTACCAACTGTTGGTCTTTGTGTTTAAGACTCCTGTCGTGTTGGGGTCAAATCTGACTAATTTAGTAGTTTCATCAATCATAAATATTGTGTTTTACATTTGATTGCTTCAAGGCCTCATGATAACCTCTACATAAGCCATTTGAACATATACAATTGCTGATCACCACTTTCATTGAATTTTGAGTGGTTTATTTAACTTTATTACCTGTCAAAAATGGCCGCTATATGAAAAGAATGGGTTAAATCTAAAACCATGTTAATTTTGGAATACATTTTCAGAGTCTACTCTTTCTATATTCACTGCTGTTATTCGTGAAAACCAGTACTCTGAGTTAGTGTTTATAGCTTTAAAGGGTGTTAATAATATTTGAAGATGATTAATGTTTTTTGTGTTAATGTAAGAGCAGTTAAAAAAAGGCCGATCAAGTTGGACCGGGAACACCAAAGCAAGGGAGGAGAAACGAACACGACAGGAGGGTTAAATCCTTTGGTATCTTCTTGAAAGTCTTTGGCACACCACATTCAGAAGCACCCCCAGCGCTATGACAGTAAAGCAAGTGGCAGGTGTAAGGCACTAAGCTCCTTCTCCTTCTCCCTGGGTGAGGTGTGAGGAGCAAAACAATGACAGACAAAGGTCAACTGTCCTACAACGACCCACCCGCCGAGGTGTTGACCTGCCGAAAGCACCCCCGCGGCAAGAGGAAGGAAGTAAGGAAGTAGGAACAGACAGAAAGAGTCCTTAAGCAAGCAAAGACCTAAAGAGAGTCCACAGTGGCAACCAAGAAAATGACCAATATTAACCCAAAAAAGCAAAAATATTCTATGAATGTAAGCTGACAGGTGATGAGTCATACCATTGTTCATCAGCAAGGTTTTCCCAAGTGTAAATTGAAATTCTCCAGAGCCCTAGGTGATGTTTTCTTTGATTGATTTTATTATTTGTAATGGATTTTTAATTGGTTGTTTTCGTTTTTTAAATGCTAATTTATGTAAGTCATGTATTTGAAAGACGTTATACAAAAAATGTAACTTTCTTTGCCTCGAAATTCCACCAAAAATTATCCTAGTTAAAACAATAGTGAGGAAACAATTGGTTTGTCTTTCTTGATGAATGGCTTAAAACACTGAATCAATTATGTTTGTAGACCATTCAAGTAATTCTTTCAACAATACAATGCTCATAGCAACTGTGGGTAATATTTCGATGTTGAAGTTGTCTCCATTTCAACAGGCTCGTATCAAAATCAGTTTTATGTGAAGTGTTTGGTAAAGGAGGTCAGGACCTTGGCAGGGGAGGTAATAAAGCCTTGACATAAGGCAGAGAGCAGGGAGGCACACCATGACCCAGAGCAACCCAAGGCACCTCCTGACTCCACCTAATTCTCTCTCTCCCTGGGTCTTTCTTCCCCACTGTTAACCTATCCAGACACCTACAAGCATGGCAGACTTCCTCCATGTTCAGAGCAGTGTCAGGGCACCGCTAAAGGTCAACTGTCCCAGGAATCCATGAAGAAATTGGCAAGGATTGGCCTCATTTACCAATATCTAAGTTTTTCCTTGAATATGTTCTTGAGAAAGGTCCTAAGATAATTCTAGGTCAGGTTTATGACTCAAGTTTGACCACAAAACTGTTACCAATGTTACCACTGAATAATAGTTGTTTAATGATAAATCCCATTGTCCCAATGAATGGACAGCTTATACTTATTATCAAGTAAATACCCGCCAATCCAAATGAAAGGGCATGAAACAATTATTTTAATGCAAGCAAAAAGGCAACGTTATTCGTGAAAAAGACAACCTCGCCATAAATGGTGTTAAGTGTTGTTTTCGAGGAGCGGGCCTTGGAATCACAGAGCGGCTGTTATAAATAGCCCACAAATGCATGCAGGGATCGTCACCTAAACAGTTTCCTTCCTCCTGTTTAATTGACATCCGTATATCAGTGGTAAAAATGCAAATACAGAGACAAACGTGGTGTTAATGACACAGCTGCACACACTCATCAGTTCACTGGAACAACAGTGACACAGGTTTGCACAAACACATATATATAATAACAGGTCACTGATTCACCCCGACTGACTACGCCGAACCACACGCTCGTTTTGATCCGTCTGTTGAGATATATTCGCACATGCAGTGGAAACGCGTCAGAGCTGCAAAGGTTAGGTGTGTCTTTGCTGAATATGTAATAATTCACTAGTGAAGTGTGAATCCAAGTATCGCTCTAATGACCACCTTCTATATTGTCATAATCATTATTGTCACTGTCAGCATCACTATCATCATCAACACCGTCATGTGTAATCATCGAGCCCATCACAAGGCTTCTTATTGCAATGAATGTAACACTGGCCATGGTGGAAGGTGATGAAGCTCTATCCATGTCTGCAGCACGTTAATAAACGCTAACCACAGTAAGAGTGTTAGGTATAATTGGACATTGTACTGATACATGAAAGGGAACTCAATTAAATGTTGCATCCAGTGGTAATAGCCATGCATTTGTGTTTGCTAGTATCTGGTCAAGTTCGGATTTGGCAATGATATTGGCAGGGTTTTTAGTTTCCGAACCCTTACTATAGTTACTTCAACAGAACCACAGAGTATTAGGTCTATACAAATTAAAAGGGAAGAATTTTTTTTTTCTTTTTTCGTTTTGAGAGTAAAGTCAACAGGTGGACAACAATGTTGGGAATAACGTCAACGTTTCAGTATAGGCATAAGAGAAATCAATCAGAGGAAGTTGGGTCTATTTGGTTGTTCCAAGATTAAATTGGAAAGGTTGGGAGTAAGGTTAAAATATCATTTGCTTAAATGGTTATAGCAAAAGTTTTTGCTGCTTTATTTTTTCTTTGTTTATTTGCTATGTTTATTGAATGTTTGTACTGTATCATCATGACTGTCCAGATCACGGTGATGACCGGTCTTTAACAACGTTGACATATTTTGCTTTGCTGATTTATTTTTAAAATCTGCATTTTATTTCAGATTTTTTTTGTGGCTTGTCTCTCATGGTGGCAGCATTTAGCGGTGAGGAAATCCTCTGACACGTATAATCTACTTCAGACTGACATCAGCCAGCGTTGCTATCGCTGCCTCCCTATCTCTCGGAGCAGAAGCGAGCAGCGAGCAGTCTGGGAGCCGGGCTAGACTGACACCGCAGCCTTTAGTTCCCAGCACCTAACGCTCACATATCGCCCATGGGATTTCACCGCACTAAAGAGTCATGTCAAAGATCTCGACAACGTGTGACGTCTCCCTCAGCCACTGCTGTCATGTTCCCTCTGCTCCTCACTTCCATTCTTTTTTTTCAAGCCTCTCTTGAGTCGGGTTTGAGCAGGAGATTTTCTCCCTGAGCGTTTTAAGTTGTCATTTTTTTTAAACACACATATCAAAGCCAGGAGTAAAGGGTGGAAAAAGACGGATGTTTCTCTTATGCCTTTCTACTCAAGTACAATAAGGCTTTGCAAAGGGAAGAGAGGGCTAGAGAGGAGTGAAAAGACATTTGCAAAGATCTTTTTGCAATCCACATCCTTTCTCCTGACGACTAGCAATACATCATTTGTATTGATGCAATATTAAATTTCAATATCGCATGTCAAAAGGTACAAAATGATAGATCATAGCCTAACTAAATGAATTATTAAAGGCCTACCCCGGCTGCGCTATCGGCTTCTCTTACAATCAGCTGTGTCAGGAGAGTGCAGTTGGTGATACTGGCAGCATTTCAAAGCTTTGTCGTTTCTTTTTTTTTCTAGTTGCATCCCAGCATTCTTAATCAAGCTTTCTGTCACTTATTAATGTTCCCAAGGAACTCAAAACCACAGATCTTTCCCTCCAAATAATCAGAGGCTTAACTCACGTCATTTTATTTCTCCGGGAAAATGTATTTAAAAAAATAAATGAATAAAGTCATAATTAAATATTGAATATTGAACTGATAAGGATAAGAAAATGCTGAGCTTTGTTAAGAGCTGAGAAGAAAGCAGAGCGCCGATATGGTAGAGGCGGTGACTCATTCTGTGTGGTATGATTTATGTGTTCTTTATGTGCTCTGCGACCCTGTAAGTTTATCTCTATATTCCCTGTCTGATAGACTGACTCCTCGGTTGTCTCCATGCCTTGAGACAATAAGACTGTGTGCCGGACGTGACGGTTGATTCTAATTTACAACCCGAGTCAAAGGTTGCATCTTTGACGCCTTATCAAGTCGCGGCTGTCGGGAAAAGAGAGGAGAACAGAGGAGAAACGAAAAGAGGATGGAAAGGGACATTTCCTCAAGGAACGAGGTGTTTCAACAGGCACTTTTCTAACCCTAACCCTAGGACATGAAAACCGTTCTGAGATCATGATTGTCCTGGAATTTTCTAAAGAAATGAAAGGAGGTCCATCTTCAAACCTTCTTAAGCTTAAGAGTTGTTTTCGAAGCATCGTAAATGAAGATGCACTTGGAAATACTCAAACCAATCTGAAGGAGGATCAGAGCTTCTCAAAATCCAGAACCTGCACAAGAAAAACAACCTTTTGATTTATGCTTCCATTGTTTTAGGTGGACTTTTTAATTCTTTCAACAAAGATCAATTACATATATTGTATATGTTTGAGTTATTTAAGCTAATGCATGACTATAAAGTATTCGGCATTATCTTCAGCACCACGGACAGCCGAAACTACGAAGCTCTTAATGGCATGCACTTGCACTCGTTCTTGAGTAGTGCTTTGGGAGAAGCATGTGGAAGTTTGAGAGCATTTATAGAAACACTCTCAGTGAAAGTTCTTAACCTCCGAGATCAATCATTATCAGAAAAGCTGGCCCTGCTCTCCATTGAAAGAGAAGTCGAGGAGTTAATTAAAATAATAAAACAAAATAGTTCTAAATGTCAAGGCCACAAACATGGTTTATACTTTTTTATAGCAGAATAAATTCAACACTTTGATAACAAAAGCTTAATTGCTTACTGACAAGACAAAGATCAAACAATACCAGCCTTATGTCTGTACACTTATAATAACACGGGAGCAAGTACATGGTTAGCAACCCATTTGTACCAAAGAATATACATTAAGTATGATAAGGAAACATGTCAGAATGTCAGTTTGACTCGTCCTGAACAGTCTTGAATCTTTAAATGTGGTCATAGAATCGAGAATAACTATTTTCTTACTGATTTAGAATGGGTATTCAGATTTGTTCTTATGCAAGCCCAGAGAACACTTCCACTAAAGGATATTAAAAATGTCAGTGACGTGTACAAATGGGTTAAGCTAAGCATAAAGACTGAAAGCAGTCCCAGAAGAAAAGCTAATCGCCTGCTGGTTCTTATATTCTGATACTGATTTCTCCTTTAACTCTCGGCTCAAAAGCAAGTAAGTGCATTTCCAAAAATATCCAACTCTTGAGTTAGGTTCCCCTGAAGAACCTAACCCAAGAGGAAAAAAGTGTCCTTCCTGCAAAAAGCACACCGTTTTGTTTTTAAGTATTGCAGCGGTAATGGTAGTCTTTTGCCGAACATGCAAATCTGAACATATAAAATACTACCGTGCATGTTCCGTTAAAGGCAACATCCTCACAGGTCTGACTGCTGCTGAGATTATCCTCAAATGTTGAAGTACTGACTCGCTTGTCTGAATGGAGCTTGTTGAAATACATACAGAACAGAAGGCCTGAGCTATATGCTTATTTCTGTGTGATTGAGGCCTGGCTAATGCTAATTCTCCTGTGCCTGTGTGATGTCCTGCATCCGTAGCCCCCGTGAGGTTTTGATTGCAGGGTCCAGATTGCCGGGTCTGGTTAAGGCCTGGCGATCCCCTACCAAAAGTCACAGCCTCCATTTAGCTTCCAGATCCCATGCAAACGAACACAGGGGCCCCCGTGTTAGCGTGCTAGCACTGGTTGGCAACAATTCAATTTTCATCCCCCTTTTGTATCCGAGCCTGCTGTCTTGCCCTAACGATGCTCTCTCATCCCCCCCCATCCTCCCCACCACGTCTGCCTCCCCCAAAGTTCCCCTTCTCTTGCCTTCTCCCTTCAACAACAGAACACAGTGGAGTCGTTAGGACCCTCTCTTCATTACTTCAAAAAACCAATCATTAGACACCAGAGTATATACGTAATTAGAAAATCACTTCCTTTGCAATCCCGGCTAAGTAGTTTACATACTGTAATTACAGGGACAAAATCAATTTTTAATCATTTCACTGATTGGGCTCATCAGCTCAGTAGGAACATTGTATCCTGCTTGTTGTGCGAAAGCAACATCTGGGCTAAAACAATTACCCTTTTGTGTTCCAGAGCGGCTCTGAAAATGCCTCGCTGTCACTTCCCCCTGTCGTGGACGCTCTCTTTCTATCTCTATCCGTCTCCAGGCGCCTTTTCTCTCTTTGCCGTTTTATTTATTTTTCCCACTCCCTTTCTTTTTTTTCCCTCCTGCCCTCTCTTCTTCTCTCTCTGTTTCTCTTTCACTCCCTGCCCTTGACTTGGACATGGAGGATCACATTTAAAGCTTTATAAATCAATACGCTATAATAAGCTGCACTTGACAGAGAGGGGGAGAAAGGAGGGGAGAAGAAACAACAACATATTGCTTTTTTTAACACCTTGTTTTTTTCTTCTTCTGCATGTCTCTGTTGTTATTGTCATTTTTTAGTTTTGTTTTATGTTTTTGCATTGTTTCCTTTTAGAAAACAGATTGTGTTTGGCCCCGCAGAAATATCACCTTATTACCATGTTTGTTGAAGTGGTGGGGAAATATGACGATTACAAAATGTGTAAAGACAGAAGACGTCTATTCTCCATCTTGGTGTTGAAGTGAGACATAAATACATAATCCAGCTTCAAACTGCGTCTTCTGTCCCGGTATGTTTCACCCTTCACCGGCTAATAAAATGCTTTGTATTCTTGTCTGAGAGAGACCCGATCGATCCACATTAGTCTGAACTCTCTCTCTTTCACTTTGAAAACTCAGGAAATCAGATTTCAGAGGGGGGAGAAAAAAAGAAATCGGTTAATGCATTGATCACTCGGGCTGTATGCAAATCACATTTGCCTCTATTTTTTTTTGCTGATCAATAGCATTAATTAACGGCTTCATTTTAACGGCACCCCGCAATCCCGTTAGACACCGCTGTCGACCACAGAAATCATCCCCCCCCAACCCGTCCCTCAGTAGCCATGGAAATGAACGGCGTGTGGCAGGGGCCATAAATCAGGAAATCCAATTTGACCATGAGCTCCAGTACTAACAGTAAAATATGAGCGCTAACACGGCACACAGGTAGATCATCCCATATTGGGAACAATATTATTCATTTATGATGGAAAAATGAAAAGAAAGTTTACATGAGTGGTTTTAAAAACTTTTTCAACATCATTTGTGAAACTGGAATTCACTTTAGAGCCTGAGAGAATTTTATCAGTGTTCCCTTAAGATTCTAAAGGAAAAGTAAACCTAATGGTGATGCTCATACCATCAAGGTTGAGAATTCAAATAAAAAAGAGAAAGCTTGTGTTCTAAACACTTCGTGTGGAATTTGAAAGATGTGAGAATGTGCCAGGCAGGGAGGATCTAATAAAATAAAAACTTACATTTGGTATTATAGGATCCAAGGTTTTTAAGAGTGCAAGATAATAAGTCTTTATGTCTCACCCAGTGTTGCTTTGATCTTGACTATTGTATGTTATATTCTAATGTTTTGTACAATTCCCTTAACTCTAGTCTATGGTTGTGCAATCATTTATCACTGGATTATCACTTTAAGATATGTTGACACTGTTGTTAGGATAGAGCAGAAGTTCCCAAACTTTTCCAACCATGTTCCACTTTGTACCCAATAAGAAAATCTGTCTAAAAAGAACCCTTTCCCATTGCAGATACCAACAAAATAGGAGCCACCTGTCAGTGTACAGCCTTTACTGCTCCGCCAGGTCTGTGATGCTAATCCTAGATTGATTTAGCTAGCCTGATAGCATCTTGTTGACGCTGTTTGTTAACTCAAATGCTGACTTAAAACTGTCTAGGTGAGTGCTGTCAACCATCATCAGTTTTTTGGACCTTGTAACTATTTAAATATTACACAATCTGCCCAAAAATATGGGTAGTGGGACGGAATGTGAGTTTTTAGCTAATGCTAACGTTAATGCTATGTCACATTGACATATCTAAATATATTAAAAACTATTGTCCTACATCATTTTAATGTGATGTGTATATGTAATACATCGCTTGTCAATAATACAATGTATTCTGTGTGTGTGTGTGTGTGTGTGTGTGTGTGTGTGTGTGTGTGTGTGTGTGTGTGTGTGTGTGTGTGCGTGTGTGTGTGTGTGTGTGTGTGTGGATGTGCTAACCAGCCTTGCTGTTGCTGCCAGGGATGCTTGTGTGTGGGATTAATAATGGACGCTTTTTGAAATTATTATTATTCCCAAAATGCTCTTTTGTGATTTGCTTTGAAGGGCGTGCATGTGGGTGTGGGTTTGGGGGGGGTCGTTAAGTGAGTAAGGGGAGGTATTTGGTGAAGGAGGTTAGAGAGAGAGGCGGGGGGGGGGGCTTGCTTGCTCATTTGGAGAGCTTTTCCAATTATACAATTAGTCAGGAATGTAGGCCAGCGGCCTCGGTGCTCCTCCTGCTCCCCGACCCTGCTAGCAAGTGCCCTCGCCTCACTTTGTATTTATCCTTTTCTTTCACATTGTCAAGAAATATAAAAATAGGAATCAAACAACAGATTTGATATGTAACTGTGATATATAAAGTGGTGTCTGCTTTGGGAGCAGGACGCGGGCTGAAGCAGCCAGTGTCCCAGAGGAGCTAAGCTAACAAATGCTGACCCTCTTTGTGAATTGGGTTGCGTGTGAACGGCCATGGCAGCACACTGTGGAGCTAATAGATAAAGTCATGGGGTCGGGCTGCTCTGATCAAATACTGTTTGTTGTGTTGAATGGCTTTTTTGTGAACCCACCACCAGCTCCCAACATGTCCCGGAACCCCACCACGTTGGGAAAAGGAGTGTGTTAGTGGGTTCGGGATTGAACATGCACACACACATTGCTACTTTTGATTCTTCTCTGGGACGGAATGATATGATAAATTGATTTATGATGAAGGACAAATTGTTTTATAATTTGGCCCCTTTCTTCCGATTGTCCCCTCACTCTTGCCTGCCTGTTACCGAGTGTGCCGCGCCGGGTTTAATACGAAGCAACAACAACAGCCAAGTGCCATCTGTTGGCATGCAGATTTTCTGTAATCTCTCTTTACTGATTACAACAATGACTACACGAACCTCTTAAATAATTATCCCACAATGTAAAAAAAAGAAAGAAAAAAAAGAAAAATAATTATAATCATTAACTCCCACCAAGTCTGCCACTCCTCCAGCAAATGAAGGCTGTCAGAGAGAGAGAGATAAAGACGGAGGGAGAGAGAGTTTGTCTTCTACTGTGATGCCAATCATGTCTTATTTATACCAGCGGGGCAGAGCAGCACACAGGAGTGACAATCTTAACCCAACAACACTTGAGAGGAAACGGTGCGAAAATTGACCCCTCTCCACCCACCACCCCTGCACCTTATGTTGTTCTTTTCCTGTCTCCCCAAGACAAAAACATCCCTAAATGGAGTGCAGGTTACATTTTGTAGTTTGATAATGGAATCCTTCTGTCCCTATTTTGCATCAAATTTGTACAGAATTACTACAAGTTTTTCTATGACTACCCATGTCTGTTCATATTTAATTTTCCATTAACTTGCAATATTTTTATTTTCTTTACTGAGGAAGGTTTAGCCATCATGAATCCAACGTTTTGTGATTTACACAAACATAAAAATCAATATTCAAAAATTATTCCCTTTTTTTCTGATGGGGAAAATAATGTTTGTTAAATTGACCGGACTTCTTTCTGCGGATTGATATGACTGCACAAAGTCCCTTGATCTTCCTTAAAGGTTTGTTTTCCTTAGCAGCGGTCTGTTAGCGAGAATAAACAGCCATTGGAATGTCCAAATTGGCCAATGAGAATCAAATATTCAACTTAGCCGTGTAATAATGTGTTATATGAATTGATACATTAATGTTGCTGATGCATAGTTAAATTGCGAGTAGTAGCAAGTTTAATCAAATAAATATATCATATTTTATAAGCTCATCAAATATTTTGCATGTAAAATCTTAATATTCAAAGAAACTAAAACTGGCAAATAAATGTAGTGAAATAAAATATTAATATTTAAAGTTAAGTACAAGGTCTACAAAAGAACATTAATGTAGGGAATGCACTTTCCACCACGGACAGATACGTATTCATTAGAAGCCACAGTTGTTACCCTTTTTTTTGTCTATGTGTGTGTCTGCTTATGAATCTCTTTCTCGATAAGTCATCTGTGTGTGTGTGTGTGTATATGTGACTGCAAGTTTGTGTGTGAGCGCTTTGTGTGAGAAATGGTGTGAGAATACGTCAAGGGGAGCATGTGTTAGCTCTGCTTCCAATATGAGGGAAATCTGTGCCACATACCTCCGATGTGACACAAGCCAAAACGACATGACTCACCCATGCTATATTTGATTAATAAAACTACAGCTGGCAAAATGTGTTTCAAAACAGCAGATCATTACCGAGACTCGAGAAATGCAGCATCGTATTATAATTATTCAGGTATGGAGACTAGATATTTGTGTGTTGAGCATCTTTTAACGATCAAAAGTAATACTTTAATGTTACATGTGTATTAAATATGTCACTTTAGTGAGGCATATGATAGTTAAGATGGCCTTGGCAGGTCCTGAAGAGGACCTCTGCCATGTATCTGGTGCTCTCAATCTTATAATAAATGTTATAACGTGAATTTCTCAGCTTCAAGAGAAAAGGTTTCCATTGATTAGCACTTTACAAGCAATCCATTTTTACAAACCGGCTTGACCCGCTCGTCTCTTTCTCCGTTTCTCAGGAAGCCAACTCTCAGGACGACGGTCTATTACAAATTAAAAGAATATAGAGATTGGATGAGTAATTATTGGAAACAGAGGAAGATGTTGAGAGATTCAAGGGGAGCGAAGAGGAATGTGAGGCACCTTAGTCTAATTCCTGTCGACGACCACAATGGCGATGATGATGACACGCTGATTACAAACAACCGGGCGGGATGAGGCATCATAACCCCACAAAGCAGACATATCCCTCACTTGTACTTGTCATATGATATGCCATCAGTCACTGACACACACACACACATACACACGTACAGTACACACACTCTAACGGCCCATCACCATGAGAGATGGGGTGGCCACGCTCCTCCAGCTCCAGGAATAATGGCTTGCACCTGTTAACCATGTCACCTCTGTTTGCTAATTGTCTCCTTGAGCTACATAGAGGGGAATTGACAGCGTTTTGGTTTCTTGACAGGTGATGTGTGGGAGGGGGTGTTACTTTTAGTTATTTTTAGTCAATACCTGATGTACAAAATTGGAACCAAACGTATTTTACTCGCAGCAGCTGGGCGGTTACTTCATTTGGATGACATATGGTTTACTTAAGTAATCAGGACTACATCTATTGATCCCAAAAATATCCAATTCTCTTTGGGTGTTGATCTTTGTCATGGATATTGGTACTCAATTACAAACATTTACGAAAAGTTATTTTATTTTATGTGTTGTTAAGTTTGTGTCCTTTGGCAAAATATATCTATTGTTTTACTATGGTAACATGTATGTCATAATTCTTTATAAACAAGAATATTTTTTTTAGTATCTCTCAAATAATTCATGCTGCCAATTTGAAATGAAGACTACATTGAATAATTAAAAAAACCATATCCATTTCCCTTTTCGGGTGTTGATACATCTTTATTATATTGACTCAATTATATTCCTTACATTTTCATTAAGTTAATACATGTATGCGTTGTAACTGGCAAAACAGTAATAGTTAGACACATACATAAATGTATTTAAACAACATGTTTAACAGTTATTTTTAAATACATTCTAAGACATTTGTGAACGTTGCACGTCCAAATCAGGCAGGGGCGCCACACTAGCCTTTAATGAATGGCAAATTAATATTTTAGGATAATCATCTCAATAGTTCTGCATCTGGACGTCTAGTATTTGGAGCAAGTAGCTTGTGAAAATAAGGTTGTAAAACTAAGTAGGCCGCATCTGTTATTTCAATGTGTCAGATACGTTGAATCGTTTCATATCTCCTGCGTTTCATATTATTTTCTGGTGGAAGCAGGTTGTGAACAATAATAAGGCTTCCCCGAAAACACTGCAGTGTTGCATTTTCAGCATTTCTTTTGTTGAGTTTATTTTTATAAATGTATTTACTTAAAAATATTGAATGGTGAACTTCTAGGGGATTATAACAAACTCTCATATAGAAAGACGAATTGGAAATTGGGCTTGTATTCCATAAAAGGACCCTTACCCTGACTAGCATAAGCAGCAGTAACATGATTCAGAGGTGTCTATGTATGTGTCAGATTGTGACATTGCCAACATATCCTGCAGGTCTTACTGCTACCAGAAGTGCAAACATATGTTGCCTGACAACCAAGATAAAAACATCCTACACCAGTACCATGAGTGCTCATATTGCAGTTTGTGTCCTAAACGCGATTTGAAGGCTGAATCACATTCCTGTCCTAACATGATGTACATCTGTGGAAAAGAGGTGAAACCACATAAAAACATAATATGACAAATGCCATGTTAACATAAGGTATGGTAACTTCTAGTATTGTGTGCGGCACAAACAGGGGTACAATCCTGAACAAATTCACTTCTGAAAATGTTGGACTACAGAACAGAGATGCAAGGTTGGTTATATTGTACCTAATGTCTACATATGGTGGCCCTGAAGTGCAAGTCAAAACAGCATTTCAGGAAACACCACAGCATTTCAACTTATACGGAAAGGGTATTCCTTTAGGGAGAAGACTTCTTGTTTTTTGATTGGACAGAGCCAGCCAGAGAAGCAATGCTGTCATTGGATGTTTTTGCTGCCTGTCAAGAAATGATGCTTCGTGATTGGTCAGCACCCGACAGCGCAACATGTCCCGAAACATCAGCCGTTAGCTTTTAGCACACAGAGCTCACAGCTCCTACTGGACAAAAATTAAACATGAACAAACCAGAGACTGTCTGTGTCATGGTGAATACAGTCGCTGCTTTATTCATGTCTGTATGCCGTTGTTGTGAGTTTGGACAGAGCAGCTACAGGTTGGTTTATCCTGATCGATCCGATCTCCATTCAGAAAACACGCATTATAAAAGGTTTTTCACCTGCCGTCTGTCTGCAGACTTGTCACAGCATTAATTCATGGTTTTTACTAACCGGTATCAGTATGTTGTTACTTCGGCATCATTTTGAAACGTGTATTACAATTAAATCACGGTAAAATAGGTTCATTTTGTTGTAGTTGGTATCTACCAAAGTATTTGCATGGATATAAGCACCGCCCCCTCTCCAGCGTGTCTTGTTTGAATGACAGGAGTAAACACAGCTGACAGCCGCTGTGAAACCTGAAACTCGAGCGATTAGAGTGATGCGAATTTTCGGGGCTTATATCCATGTAAATACTATGGTAGACTACAACAAAATGAACATATCTTTACCGTGATGTAATTGTAATACACGTTTCAAAATGACGCCGAAGTAACAACATACTGATACCAGTTAGTAAAAACCATGAGTTAATGCTGTGACAAGTCTGCAGACAAGACGGTAGGCGAAAAACCTTTTTGAATGCGTGTTTTCTGAATGGAGATCGGATCGATCAGGATAAACCAACCTGTAGCTGCTCCGTCCAAACTCACGACAACGGCATACAGACATGAATAAAGCAGCGACTGTATTCACCATGACACAGACAGTCTGTGGTTTGTTCATGTTTAACTTTTGACCAGTAGGAGCTGTGAGCTCTGTGTGCTAACAGCTAACAGCTGATGTTTCGGGACATGTTGCGCTGTCGGGTGCTGACCAATCACGAGGCGTCATTTCTTGACTGGCAGCAAAAACAACCAATCAAAGCAGTGCTTCTCTGGCTGGCTCTGTCCAATCACAAACAAGAAGTGTTCTCTCTAAAGGAATACCCTTTCCGTATAAGTTGAAATGTTGTGGCGTTTAGTGAAATGCTGTGGCGTTTGTGAAATGCTGTGGTGTTATCTCAAATGCTGTGGTGTTTTGTGAAATGCTGTGGAGTTTTGTGAAATGCTGTGGTGTTTTCTCAAATGCTGTGGCGTTTTGTGAAATGCTGTGGTGTTTTCTCAAATGCTGTGGCGTTTTGTGAAATGCTGTGGCGTTTTCTCAAATGCTGTGGCGTTTTCTGAAATGCTATAGTGTTTTCTGAAATGCTGCGGAGTTTTGTGAAATGCTGTAGCGTTTTGTGAAATGCTATAGTGTTTTCTGAAATGCTGTGGAGTTTTGTGAAATGCTGTAGCGTTTTGTGAAATGCTGTGGAGTTTTGTGAAATGCTGTGGCGTTTTCTAAAATGCTGTATCGTTTTCTGAAATGCTGTTTTGACTTGCACTTCAGGGCCACCATATCTACATTAGGTTTGTCACTATACCAGAAATGTTGTAGTCGCTACTAATACCACAAAGATTCATTATAACCAATTTGATAACGTTGCATAAAAAACAAAACAAAAACGGGATGCGCCCTTGGACTAGTACGTTTATTGCATCCGTTCGGATTTAAATGAATCACAGTTCATCCAGTTACTTTGCAAAGCAATATTTATACCATGCCCTGAGTGGCACCTACGTCACATGTGGTACTGTAAAAAAAAGCGTCTTGTTTTTAGAATGTTGGATTAAACTTGTTAGCGAAGCGTTGGTTGTAGTGACATGCCTACTCCACTTTCAAATTACAGTTTATGACATTCAGTTACCCATCGGCTGAAGTGTCAGTGGACGGCTGAGGGGAATGGTTAATGAGCGTCTACCATTCAGACGGTCAGTGGTCCGATCCCCAGCCTAAGTGTGCTTGGTCAAGATACTTTAGCCCAAATTGCTCTTGTAGGTCGATATGAGGTTAGGGTTAGTGTATGCAAGTCGCTTGTTGCTAAGGTTGCCCATTCATTTGATCTGGCCTAAAAGATGGGTGATTATTGAGAAAGCTTACGCTCTTTAATGACTTTAAAGTGTGTCAGGGCGAGCCACTGACCCACCAACAGATCTTGTAATGGGAAGGTAACAGGTTCCGAATGTCTAAGTAATGCAACTGAGAAGCATAGCACTGCTAAACAAGTGCACGCTCAATTGACTTTCCCCCGGCTAAACAAAGGTTTAAATGAAAACAAAAGTGTGTGTAAGCGTGACAGACACCTTTAATATCCTCCCCTTTCCTGTGATCAATCGGTGTGATCGTACCTGTGTGACTGCCGCTGCTCCAATGAACGCCGGATGTCAGGAAGCGCACCGACAGCTCCACAGAAGGTGGGACGACAAGAGCCTGTAAACAAAGCACACACACCAGGAAATTCACAGTCAGCCACATTTGAAGCTTGACAAGTTTGCAACACTGGCGACAGAAGAGAAATACCCAATAACCAACCCCCCCTCCACCCCACATCTTTATTTTTCCTCAGGACTTCCTGTGAGGATGTGATGTCATTTGCACATCCAACTGTGATTGCTCCTTTCTTAGTATTATTACTTGCAATTTGACACTTTAATATCCAGTTTAAGACAGGGAGAATAACGTAGTTAGACGTCCAAGGTTTATCATTTGTTAGTCTAAAACAATTTTTGTTCATAGAAAACAGAACAGTGAGAGGAGCCTTTGCAGAACAGCAAAGGACGTTATCTGATCCAGCTTTGAAGCCCCGCCGCTTAAAGCCAGAAAAAATAATCAAGCCGCCTCAAAGTATGCGAAGTAAAAAGACTGCTGCTCCCTTTTAAAGTGGCATGTAACTCTGTGAGTGGCATTTAGGCTGAGGCCTCACTGAGAGATTTTGAGAAACCGACTGCAACTAGCTTCAATTCAAAGATTTATGAAATTGAACAGGATATATTTTCTACACTTCGCACAAATGTGTGACATTTGCCTGAAGTTTGCTCTGATGGTAATCGTGGAGATTTTAGGTTTTTCTGTTTACCTAAACATTTGTGTGCTAAACCGTCAATGCTGTGTTGCTTTTTCCTAAAGTTCACCTGTCAGTCACCGATTTAGCAATACAGTCCTTTATTTCCATGAGTTTCTGTAACTCTAACCCTAGTTTCTGTGACTCATTAGTGCTGCACATTATTATCTAAAATATTCAATGGCAAAGATGTATGAGTCCAACAAATCCTTGTGGCAGCCAGGCATGGAGAAACTGACTCAGTCCTAAAACAGGGGAGATGGGGGGAGCACAGATGTGGAGGGTCTGCAGGAGGGCCACCCAGATCTACCCACCACTACTGTTTCAATGAAGCATCGAGAGTGAAAAAACTCCAATTCGGAGAACACAAAAACAAACACGCTCGCACACAAAGCCACGACATTGCCTTAAGTCACAATCTAAATTGGCTCCCAAGGGCACACTGACTACCTTGTTCACCAAAGGCATTGTGTATGTTTTCTGAGTGCTTAGCATATGCTGCTGTAACCTGAGATCTCTCTCTTTCTCGCTCGCTCTCTCTCCCTTGAACGCACACACACATGTACACAAACACACACACAAGATGTTGCTAGAAGTTGCTCCGTTTTCTCCCTTTACGCATTTCCCATCAGGCCCTTAATTAAATTCAAAATAGTTCACATCTACCTATCAAACCGTGTTGCACCAGCCGCCCACCAGACAAACAAACCTCGACAGCGACACAGATATAAAGTGTCTTTTTTATGGGGGGGGGTGACAGGAGAAAGTATTTCTTCTCAGATCACAAGCAATGAGGAATGTCACATCTGCTTCTCGTACTGCCATATCACATTGTAATAAAGATGTATGAAAGGTAAACACACGGATTCTCACTGTCAAAAATAATAATGTATCCGGTTGATTTTCTGGACTTTGCTACTTGCTACATGCTACTTTTCTAAATGATACTTTATTGCTTGTTTCATGATCAAAAGTCAATACGGAGTCAAGGAAATAGCTTGCAAGCTACGTTGAAAGGAAGATAAAGCAGGTGATTGTTCTTCCAGAGGAAAAGCGAAAAATCTACTGACACTTGATCGAATCTGCTACACGTGTGATTTGATATGAAGGCACACTTGCGAGTAATGAAAATAGCTAACATTTTAAGACAGTCTAACCTTTCCTGTGTTTACCTTATTAAACAGTGTGTACCTTAACTGCTAGTGCAACACACATAAGGGGGGAAACAATGTGTATAAAGGCGGCAGTGTTTAAGCAGGCGAACAGTAAAGTAATAGGCAAGAGCAGTGAAGTGTTGATTCTACAAAAGATGCGGGGGAAAAATTGCACCTCATTGCACGCACACACACACACACACACACACACACACACACACACACACACACACACACACACACATCCATATATGCATGCACATACACACATCCCTTTACCCTCCTCAATATACTCCCACAACACGGCCGGCTGCCTGGCAGCAGAAGTTAACATTTTCAGAGAAAATATTCCTTGCCTCCAATAGTCCGATGTAATTCATTTTCCATCTCTGTTCATTAATCATTGTTAAAATTAGTGATCCATTTCTTCCACTCTGCCATCTGCACTCAGCTTCCTAACAAACATGACACCTCAGCGCATAATAAAAGCTGACAGCTACGAGGAGGCCTTTCCAAATAGCTTTCTGCATATGTGCACCTCCACGACTTGACGCCGTTGTCAGACAAACGTAGATTATTTAGACCGCTGGATGGAGAGAGTACACATACATGTGCATGCACAAACATAATTGATATATATGTACATTAGACAAGAGTATGTCCTGAGACTACAGGCAGGAAGATCACACAGAAATCATCTCAGAAGTCACATGCACACACTTTGACGCAAATACACAAAACAACAGATGTGCCTAATCTTGAATGGAATGTGCTAAAATCCCGATAAGGAAAATCTCCCTCATACTTCTCAGCAAAGTGGTAAAGTGTGGAAAATAAGGTAAAGGCAGGCATACAAAATATGAGCAAACCCAAGCGAGCGAAAGAGAAACAGAGAGAAGCCTTTAAATGTTGTTAAGTGTCCTGTTCACTAAACCTACACGCTTTCTGCTTTAACCTCAGATGGAGCAGCGTTGTACTTTTCCACTTGCATTTCCAGCAGCTGTGTGTGTTTGTTGTTGTACTGTACATCAGCTCCACCCTTATATTAACCCTAAGGCTAAAAGCTGATCAAGTAAGACACTGTGAGATAGACAGAGAAACAGGGCCAGCCGATGCCTCCGTCAGGTCAGCCAGGCCTCATAAACAGCCCTCTGATTCACGTAAAAATACCTTGATGGAAAGCTATACGCTCCACAGATGCCCCTGCACAATCCCAAGATTCCTATTTTGGTGCTTAAAAAGAAGGAGGCTTAGTACACTGGAATTGTAGTCTATTTATTGCATACAGACTTAGTTTAATGAAGCATAAAGCGAGGGTGCACTCTAATAGCTATGAATTCAGCTGCATTTCTTGGATGAACAAGTGATATTAAACAGGCTGTTTTTATACACTGTTTGCAGATATAACTAGGAGAAGTGAGCACTGAAATATGTGTGTCTAATCCCAGGGCTAGGAGGGTTACTTTCAAATTGTATTCTTTTAAGAGCGGGAAATGACACGTGTTGATTGACATCCGTAGGATAAGTCACAAAGAGATATCATATGAGAAACAAGTCTAATATTTCCAATTAGATATGATTAGTTATGATCATAAGTCTTCTTTATTACATACTATATATATTTTCATATCACTGAATTACTAATCAAATCATGAAAACATATTTAAAAAATCACCTAGAATAGATTTGAATGCCACTTCAAATGGCCACACACACACACACACACACACACACACACACACACACACACACACACACACACACACACACACACACACACACACACACACACACACACACACACACACACACACACACACACACACACACACACACACACACACACACACACACACACACACACACACACACACACAGCACTTCCTCACAGTACCTTCCCCTCGTCTCTTGTTAACACCCCCCAAACTGTCTTTTCGCACATCCACACACATATGCACGATATCACAAATACGCACACACGTCCACATGTACACACACTTAAGCCTCAACGACCCTATGCTGCTGTAGTCCTCTGATTCCTTTCTGTAGACACACACACACACACACACCATCAGGATCCCTCCCTGGCGAGGTGTGTGAGTGTCTCTGCCCGAGGCACAGCACATTAATCTATATAATGCCCTCAAAGAGAAGGCTTTTTCACACCGCTAACTGCCAAGGACTACGAGGGGCAGCGGCTGAGCCATGATTCAGCTGTTAGCCCAACTGGCGTCCCTGCGCACACACACGCACACCACTTCCCAACACACACACACACACACAATATGTTAGCAACATAGACCCTTCGCTCGCAAGAAAGACAACGCGACACCTTTGTGTGCTTGCAGACTCACAATCAACACTAGAGCTGGGTATCTAACCTCCATTGTTAAAGATGTGTCAAAAAGTATTAATGTCTGACATGGATGATTGCTCAGTTTCTCTCTCTTCTTCATTATTTGTTCAAATTTCCAAATTGTAGACGAAGTACAGTTGTATGTGTAACGACAATTGAACAATTTGGTTATGTAAAACAATATTTTGGGGGGGGGAAATCATGTTTCTATCTACTAATATACTTATAATAAGTATTTTTGTGTATATAAACTCATGTATCAAAACTGAGTTTATACAGAGATGTTTATTGGCCCTAAATACTTTTTTGGCAAGAAAAAAAGTATTGAAAAAGTATAAAAAAGTTAAATATAGTCTTTACGTTTCAACATTCTTTACTAATCAGATATTTTTTAAAGCAAAGTTGTTGTTTGGTTGTGTGTGTATGAACAATTGAACAATTGAGAAGGAAACTACTTTGGTGATATAAACCAGTGCTTTTATTTAGAAAAACTATGTTTCCTTCCCTCAGTGTAAGTCTTCATTAAAAGCATTGTCTTTGGTACATAACCTAAACTATTACGTCGGCATTGGTGTTTCCTGTATCAGTTAAAGGCCCATGTTTGTGATTACATCTATAAAACTGTACACACCTGCTGCAAAAGTCAAGAGAATGTCCAAGTTTGACCAGTGAAATTCAGACAACGCACAAAAGCTGTTTTCTACGGTGCCTCGTTCACCCTGAGCAGACACCACAGAAGAAGACACTTTACTGATGTTACCTTGCAGGATTTCTGGGCTTCACCGGCCTCATATTTCACACTGCAACCTCTTGCCAGTGTGCAAAGTTTGCCCAGTGCAGATTTAAAATGCATTTGTTGCTTCGGAGGGCCACAAAACAGACAGCCCAGAGCAGTGATTGGAGGGCCAGTGCTCAGAGGCAGACGGCGAGCAGAAGAGCAGCTAAATCATCTTGACATTCACCGAGAAGTAGCCACACCGAAAGCTACTGCTGCCGCTAGTCCTCCCATCGTCTAATTTGGTTCTACTTAACCCCTAAACACCCCGCGCGTGAACACACACACACAGGAGTGGATGCAGAGGCAAATACAGGCTGAGTGAGCACGCGCCCCAGGGTGACACGTTTAATTCCAGGTTCTCGGCACATCTGAATTACAGCGGGCTGATGAGGGGGAGAGGGCCGGCCCCTCCGGACTGATTAGCATCATTTAAGAAAGCCTTCCCTTTTGTCTGCCCGCTTCAGTGACCTCTCTTTCCCTCTCTATCACTCGGCCCGGGCGACCCACCTCCCTGCCTACAATATGGGTGGCACCCCCCACCAGTACAGGTCAATAAGTACTCAGCTCTTGTACACTGAAAAAACGGAAACATTGACTTTAATTAAGTGTATGATGTACAACGTATTAGGATAGTTGAAAGCAATAATATTAAGTTGAACGTAATATTTGTTATTTGAACTTAATATGATTGCTTTCAACTAACCGTATACAGTTATGTGAAATCTGTTGACGTAACACATTTAATTAAAGTCAACATTTCAGTTGTTTCAGAGTACATGAGTAAAAGTAGAAGTACCAGAGTGTAGGAATACTCTGTAACAAGTAAACGTCCTGCATTCAAAATGTTACTCAAGTAAAAGTACAGAAGTATTGGAATGATAATATACTTAAAGTACCAAAAGTAGAAGTAGTCATTGAGCAGATTGGTCAATTTCAGAATAATATATATGATTTTTTAATGGTTTTATAATGATTGATCATTAAAGTGTTCTCAAAGCTGGTAAAGGTGCAGCTAGTTTGAATGACTTTGTATACTGCAGGTTAGCTTGTGATACTCAAGTAAAGTACAAGTACCTCAAAATGTTACTTAAGTACAGTACTTGAGTAGATCTACTTAATAACTTTACACCTCTGTCAACATGGAGGACACTCATCTAACACAGGAGGAGGACTCAGTGCCTCTGGGGCTTCTTTTTATTCCTGCAAGACTTGTTAGCTTTAGATTTTTCTAAAAGTGTGGACACAACTATAGCGCACATATACGTCAGGCGCCATATGATGCAGTTTTTTTTCACCGCGTGTAGAGTAAATAAGACTGAGTCTGTTTTATTTGCGCATATTTCCCCCCTTCTAAATTATATAAGCCTTGCACATGGCTTAAAATTTTGTAAAGCTTTTCTCAAAATCCTACTTATGGTTGCCATTCTGTGCCAAAAAGTTCATCTGGCCTGTAAATTTAAGCATGGATTACAAATATTCAAATCATGAGCTTACTGTTCAAATAAACATTTCCAACAGGGAGGGGAAAAGTTGCAAGGCATACACTTTCAGCATAATTCCTCCTCTGGCACCTCCCCTCCCCTCGCTCCTAATAAAACAACCACAAAAAAAAAAAAGCAGGGAAGAGAAAGGGGTTGGTTAGGGGTGGGCAAGGGGGGGAAACAGACAAGAAATGCAAAAACAAAAGACAGAGTTAAAAGTTTCTTCATTTACCGTGCGGCTGGATAAACAGTATTGATGAAATATGTAATTAATATAATTGTAACCACCTATGCAATTACAGTGAGCCGGGTGGCCCCGTACACCCTGCCATAGGACAATAGGGCACCTTATTACAGTTTTAAAAGGGGGAGGGAGGGAGAGGGGGGTGAATAAAGGGGGAGGCTTAAGCTGGTCAGCTGCTCACCACATGGTAGAAATAATAAGGACTGAAGTCACAATCATTTCAGCTTTAGCTTCGCTGATCACCGGACAATACAAATACCTGACAAACTGCTGAGCATCCTGGGAATTCTGAGCCATATTATGTATGATATTCATCATACATGCAATTAGTGAGACAAATCTGCAATGATTGAGGAGGAATCTGTCTTTTTCAAATCAAAATAGCAATGCCACTGTTCAAATACTCTATTCCATATAAGAGTCCTGGTGATTGGAAGTCAAAGTGTGCAAAATGCATCCAGTTAATGCACTGGTGGAATAAAAGTGACCCCTGTTAATGGTAGGCTATCATATATGATATTACAAAATTATTATTGCATGCGCATTAATGTTTAAGTAGCATTTTATTGTTGTGGTCGGTCAAGCACTTTATATCCTGGTTGGCGGTTTTATCTGCAACACTGCATTCTGTTTTACAAGTGGAACACCTGTTCTAATGCAACATCCCTATTACATCGCTAGCCTGTTAAAGAACAAGGGGGGGGGGTTACACAAAGCTTTGGTATTACAATGTATTTTACCCTTTTGAACTGTTTTTATTAAAAGTATAGGAGAAATTGCTCAACCAATGAAGGTCAACCGTTTTCTTTCTTGGAAAGAATTCTTTTTTGGAGATAAATCACTTTGATATGTCAACCACCACATATCTCTCAGACAGTAGATGAGTAACATATATTTTCTAATACTGTGGACTAAAAGGTGAAATGTTAATATTCATGTACAAATAGCTGAAATCCGTTAGTTGCGCTCCATTACTGGCTATATCTGACATGCCTTCATCCAAATCATTTAGACATCTATTTGAATATTGTATTGACCTCCTGCTTCCCAACACCATCTGCACACAGGCTCAGAATAAAAGCAGTCCTGGCCCCATGCATTTATACACAGCCACAATTTATGGATGAGGACAAATGTAGCGTCGGTGTAGACAAGCACGTTATCACCTGGGTAGACAGGTCCAAATGTGGGTTAAGGTGCAGGCTACTCCCCCTTACAGCCGGTGTTATCCCAGGGACTAAAATAGCCTCTTCTCCGCTACCCGCCCCTGCCCAGCATTAAAGTCTTCCACATTTGCAAAATTGCAAACAGATGCAACTCAAGTACCTGCAAATAATCTGCCAAGACCAATTTCAAAAGGGAGATTTCAGAATATGTGGGAGTCATTAGAGGGAGTATTATTTCAGCGATGAGCGCAAGAGGGCCAGCCGCGGATCACCCAACCAGATGGGTTCTGCTGCCTTTTATTCAGGAAGAAAGAAGCCGACGTGTTCTTCATCTCCCCCGTTCCCCTCAAATGAAGATATATAACTCGTATGAAACAATTACGGCGGAATATTGGAAGTTTCAGAAGCAACCAAAGAATGTCAAATATCCTTTCGAGTTTCTCAAAACAATCTTTTCATCTTCTTTCCCAGTGAGGATGCTTTGGGATGGTGGGTGTAGTGGGGGGGGGGGGGGAGGATTCTCGATGCAAACGAGAAGACAGAAGCAGAGATCTGAGGCTTGTATTGTTTTGTATCGAATGTTAAATATGAAAAAGAATTAAAAGGTAGACGCCTTAAAAGGGGGGCCTGTGGCGTATGTAAATGAAATATGTTTCAGAGCCATCATTTGCAACTGCTGCTGTTGTTATTTTTCAGACGCTTATCTGAAGTTTTTCTGGTCTCTTCAGTGGCGCTTTAAAGCAAACGCACGACAAAGCGCTCACCAATTAAAGACGATTTTAACACCAAGAACTGCGGCAAAACTTCATTAGACTCTCCATCTACCCGCTGACAAAAAGCCTATCAGAACGCATCTTCTTAAGCGCTGGGTAATGAATAATGTATAATCAAAACACACATTTTTCTTTATTTCTCACACTAGCCATTCACAACATGCGCCAACCCTTATAACAAATGAAATGTTTATATCAAATGGAATTTGATTAGGTGACTGGTTATTATTCCTCGTAGGGAAGCAGAATAACAATCTGAGGCACTTTAAAAAATGATCAAAATCGCCAAGCCCTTGAAACAATACACATTCAATCAAATTCTTCATAATTGTAACAGTAGGAAGCATTTTAGGCATTCCACCCACAACAAACAGGCTTTGTTCTCCTGTTATGAGAGGCAGCGAGGGGACACAATCAAGTGCGTGAGAAAGCCAGGATTTCAAGCAATTCCTCCCCTCTTTCTCTCTTTCTATAGCCCCCCCCCTCCCATCCCCTTTTTATTTTTTTCAGGGTCGCCCATATTATTTGCTTCCTTTCTCATTGTAGCTGGCAAAAAGAGAATTTGGTAATTGAGTGGTACAGAACATGTGCCCTCCCTGCTCGCAGATGACAGATGGATTATAAAAACTTCAAAGGCGAGCATTTGGAGCACCAGGGGAGAGATGCTAGGTATTTGAACTATCATTCTTTACCCAGGAGACAATGACTGCCTGACATGGTGCATACATCAAGGAATAGTGCAACGGCATAGACATAATCCAACACACACACACACACACCCTTCCTTTCACTTATTTTCCATCGCTCCTTCTCCCCTCCCTGTGCTATATATTTAACATCCTGTTCTGAGCAAGTTTGCACGCCGCGAAGCTCGGGAACATTAACAAGTAGGGGGTAACACTGAGGAAGAGGAGGGGGAGAAGTGGAAGGGGAAGTTATCGTGTCTTCTTGACTTGTCACCTTCAAGGGCTTTTCTCTCGAAGTTCAAAACCAGCTCGGTAAAATAATTGACTTTGTGTTTTATTTAACCCTCCTGTCATGTTGGGGTCAAATCGGACCGATTTAGTAGTTTCATCAATCATAAATACTGTGTTTCCAATCTGATTGCCTCAAGGCCCCATGATATCCTCCACAGTAGGCATTTGAACATGTAAACTTGCTGAGAAACCACTTACCACGTGGTTTAGTTAGCTTTGTTACACTTATGATGTTCCCAGTAAAAAATGACCAGCATAGGAAATGAATGGGCAATCCTACATTTTATAATAAAGGAATTCTGATTCTGATTGTGATGTTCATCCACCAGATTCACACCCACAAATCAACAACATGTTAATTTAAGAATACATTGTCTGTGTGTATTTGTTGTATATCCAATGCAGATATTCATGTAACCCAGTAGTCTGAGATAGTGTTTAGAGCTTTAAAGGGTGTTAAGTCAAATGTGGTGATGATTAATCATCTTTGTGTTAATGTAAGAGCAGTTAAAACAGTACAATCTGACCGGGAACACCAAAGTTAGGGGGGAGAAAGGAACACGACAGGGGGGTTAAAGTACAGCCAGATTAACAGGCCTTGAGGAAAACTATAAGCACTACTGTAATGTAAGTGAAGAAGAGAATGGTGGGCAGTGACGCCTGTAATCATCTTATAAGCATGATTTATGAAAAAGGCCATCTGCTTTGCCTTACTTAAGCACGGAGGCAACCTTTAATAATATAGGGACATGAGGAAGGGGGGGACAGCGGGGGGGTGAGTACAAAGGGGAGGGGGATTTGAAACCATGAAACACACAAACACACACTCCCACAATGATCTCGACAAGCCGATGAACCAAATTCTTCTTCTTCTACTTCCTGTCTCTGCTCCTCTCCAGCATTCAGACATTAGTTTGGATGGCAGCTAATCACTGCTGACCTTTTCCTGTGACCCCGTTTAACCCCGGCCCCTCCCCTTGACCCTGAAGGAATTAGCAGCCTCACTGTAACACACACACAAACACACACCTACACACCCAAACACACAACTTCTTGTCAGACCTGAGAGAAAGTATCTACCCTTCCTCACACGAGGAGTTTGCTAATTCAGATGTAATGACTCAGAATGCTGCTTAGAGTCCATTTTAAATAAATATGTTACCTATATTATTCTTACATGATTTGTTTGCTGTATAAAATGGACACAATTGGCAGAAGTTACAATCACAAGTTTCCAAAGTCCATTGTAACAGATTAAATCCGCTGCTGCTCGTCCAAACACCAAAAATAAAAAAGGAAATAAATACATTTTAGAAACACAAACTGAAATGACTATTTGTGTCAAAAATAACTTAAACAATTATATTTTAAAGCAGATGCATTTTCTGACAGTGAACAAATCAACGAATCAATTTGTTTCAGTTTAGGAATATTCAATTAGTCAAACATCTCAAGAAATATCTTCGAAGTTCCATATCCAAATAAATATAGAAAAGCAATACATGTTGACATTTTAGAAAGTAAACCCAGCACCTGTGTGATATCTTGAATTGATTAATCTCTTAAATATTGATCAATCAAACCAGCGTTCGTTGAAACCATGGTTCAGAAGGCCTGTTGAATTCCTTAATTCTAGCCTTAAATTCCAATACAACCCATGGAATTTGAAAGCATAAACACACTGGACCCAGCTCAGTGATATCATAACACATGAAGAACAGGAGCGTCTCAGAACTCTGATTGGCCTTCATGCCCCAGCAGATGACCTTTGACCTCACTGTGACCTGGAAACGGCTCCCAGCGCGACCTTAAGGAGCGACGGCGGCAGCTTTGGGAGGATATATGCATAATCATAATGAGGCCATACAGCATATGCTATTGTGCTACACACACACACTCATCTCCACATGTGCAATAGACGGTCACACACGCCCCCCCCCCCCCATGTGGTCACCTTTTCAGCCTAATCCTCGTCGGATCATCTCATCAATGCCTAGGCTGTTTATGTGTAATGGATCCCATCTAACTCCCTTTGTCTCCCACCCACCCCCCTCTGTGCTCCCCTTTGCCCCCTCCCCTGCCTCCCCCCTGGTCCCCCTCCTCCCTCGACATTTTTGTTGCTCCTATATATACCAACTTTGTCTTATCATATTCTCTCTTTTACAGCTGATCTTGAGTAAAAAGGAAGCAGATATATCTCTGTGTTTAATGTTATGTGTGGCGACAGTTCTCTGGAAGAACACACTATATTCTAAATGTGAGGGGGAATCAATCCATCACTGTATCCTGCAGTGAGTGTACGTTCTGCCATACTTTAGATATTTAAGAATGACTGAAAAATGCTGCTGTCTTTCTAAAAGTGATTCTTAAAGAAATTGTGATCTAAATGTGTTTTTAAAAGTTTGATAAGTCAACACATGAAGGTCAAATTGATTTAAGTATGATTTGTAAATAAATATGCTAAATAATACTTTATCTTAAATGTTTATGATTAGTTATATATGAAGTAAAATCCTACTTTTCATACCAAACAATTCAAAATATATGACTGGTCCGCAGCATTATTTCCTGAAAAACCTGTCAAGGAAACTGAATAATAATATGTATTTTCCCTTACCCTTCCCATCCTTCCTCACTATCTTCTTCCTCCTTCTCCTCCTCCTCCTCCTCCTCCTCCTCCTCCTCCTCCACCTCCTCCTCCTCCTCCTCGAAGCCTCGCAGCATGTGTAAGCAGAAGCGCACGTGCTCCCTTCGCCCTCATTACGAGCTAACTACGCTCTTTGATTAAAAGCGTGTACGGAGAGGAAGACAGAGAGAGAAAGAATGAAAATAGAGAGAGAGAGAAAGACGAAGAGGTGGGGGGGAGAGAGGAACAGGCCGAACCTCCATAATTAAGATCACTTCACAGATTACCTCCGGCAACAAAAGCGCGGCAAGCAGCCGCCCGCAGCCACAGAAGTTGGATGAAAAAGGGGTGTTGAGGAGGAGACTGACCTCCGCTGGGCTCCACACCAACACGAGCCTCGACTGGAGCAAATGCCCCTCGCAGCAGTTACTGACACACACACACACACGCACGCACGCACGCACGCACGCACGCACGCACGCACACACACACACACACACACACACACACACACACACACACACACACACACACACACACACACACACACACACACACACACACACACACACACACACACACACACACACACACACACACACACACACACACACACACACACACACACACACACACACACACACACACACACACACACACACACACACACACAGACAGACACGACAGGTACACAATGTAGAGTCAAAGAGACAGGGAACTGAGGAGAAGCTCAGTCCTTAGAGACAGGGGATTCTTTTATTTATTTTTTTGGGCCAGATATCAAAATACCATGGCATTACTTTCTTAGAAATAGTGGTGGGGACACTTTTTTCAGATTTAAAAATGTGCCCCCGGCAAACCATAGATACACATACGCTCACAACACTTTTTTGGGCAACTCGTGCAAAGCTACACTGCTGCAAAACGGAATAAACAATTGACTATTCTCTATTTAATTATCCTACTAATATTAAAGGTGTCACAGTTCCAAACTGCACCAGTTGGGTTGCCAGAAATACACCCAAAAGTGTGCAATTATTTGTGCACGCTATTTTCAGAACATTTTGAACAAATGACCCTAATGCAAAGTGGTGGGGACAATATTGGCCGTTTCCAAAAGTGGTGTCAATGAAACACACAGACACACGTGTATTCTTGAAACTGAGACCCTCCACTGGAAGACCCTTATCCCCTGAGCTAAGTCGGAAAAACTCCTATGATGCCTCCTTTACATTATTTTATAAGTATGACATTTGACAGTATGACATTTTATCTTGATGTTCAACTAGTACTTTTACATTGGTGTATTTGTGAACTAAATCTAAATGATATATATTTAATGATATATAATGTAAATTCTTTATATTTATTGTCTGGGCCCCTTTTCTCTAGCTTCCTTTAGCTTATTTGGGTGTCCCATTGCACATGCCTTATGATGTAATTGTATTTAAACTTGTGAATAAATCAAATGAATGAATTCATATTTGCTGGCTTATTTTCTTGTAGACCTGTCACAGAATTGTAAACGCTAAATGGGACCAACATAAACTCCTATTCAAAAAGACCACAAACAGGTCTTATATTCATATATGAAAGCTTGTTCTTTTGACCAAAAATCTGATACGTATGAACATGCACAGAAATATAGGATTCCTTCACCCACAGGTTTCCACCCTGACCATCCGTCAAACCAACACTTATATTCAGTGTCTACTCTTATTTCCTGCCTTCGCTCCGTCAGTTTCCACATCCTCACCCTCATCGTTCACCTCGTCCTCCTCGGTCCACCTCTCTCCCACCGGGCAAACCAACCCTGATCTCCAGCGAGTGGGAGGGAGGCCATTTACTCTAATCACAGGGATCCTGCAAGAGCGCCTCAAAGCCCTCGGGGGCTGATCGGCAATCAGAGAGACGGAGACTACGAGGGAGATGAAATAAACTCCACCTCAACTTCAGATTTGTGGAGCGAACCTCTCCCGAGCCCTAATCGGAAGCAGCTCTTCCATGAGATTGTCCTGTTGGTGGGGGGGCGTGGGGAGGAAGGGAATGTAAGGACTTCCTGTGACAGAGTAAGTTCTGCTCGAAGAGTCAATGGCAGGTTGAAGTGTGGAGGTGCTGAGTCAGCAGATGAAGTGGGCAAAAGCTATTTTAGCTACTGTGCTTTGGTGCAACATGGGAGAGTTGTTATATTCCCAGGGCTCTATGTTCCCAAGGAGGCCTTTATAGGAGCTTATCTTTACCCTTTTTCCCTAAGTCAAACGTCCAACGTAAGTTTCCCCTCAGTCAAGATATTATAACCAACGAAAAACAGCTGATTGCCTGCCGTTGTTGCACTGATTATAACCTAGAGAACCCTAAAAGGTTGGAATCTTCACAGTGGCTCTACAGATTTGAACCATTCTAATTGCATTTGTTGTATACAGAATATCCTTTTGTACAGCGATTGACAGGAACTGGTTTGTAGAGCTGATAATAGATTCGAAATGTAAATCCAAGAATTTGCACTTGTTGTTCTAGGCTCTTAACACAATTTGAACCTTAAAGTTTTAACAAGACTAAGTGTCAACAGTCTCGTTGGGGAGTCTGTGAGGGTCTACTACACTTTGAGCTCAACGCTAACATTGGCATGCTAACTTGCTCCCAAGTGCATTAGCAGGCAAAAATGTGCAATTTAAACTGTAACCCAATGAACATTATCTGCCACTGATAGGACTGTACATTTTCAAGGTACTTGTTCAGAAACCAAAGAATATGGCAAATACAAAATTGTACCTGCTGATGTTACTAGATGAAATTGTTGTAATACTTCACGTTGAGGGGAGTTTGTGCCAAATGTAATGGTAACCACTCCAAGTTCATTTACTCTGGACCAAATTGGTTGACCAACATTGCCTTACCTACAACCAAACATGCAAATTATTGAATTTGTTAGAGGTGTCCTAACAACCTTTTTACAGATGTATTTTTTATGTTGGTTGTTTGTTGGGAAAATGCTTCTCGATCTGTGAGATATTATTTGACTTTGATTAAGATCTCACCTAATGCTTACATGCTTATAGTGTTATGATTTAAAGAAACGAGCATACAATCTAAGTTGTATCAAACTAGAACGAAACTGTATTACCATTATACACTCAGACAGTTTAAATGGATAAATAAATACAGTATTCTGTGTCGTTTTTTACTATTCTTACTTTAATGAGGTCCATAGAGTAACAGAAGGTTAGAAATAGTGACTGTTGAAATGACCCCCAGTTTTCGGAACACACATTGTGAACGGGTGAGCAGACTACGAGTTTGAACTCACTTGCACCCTTCGAGCTTTCAACCACACCATGGATGCAATGGAACACACACACACACACACACACACACACACACACACACACACACACACACACACACACACACACACACACACACACACACACACACACACACACACACACACACACACACACACACACACACACACACACACACACACACACACACACACACACACACACACACACACACACACACACACACACACACACACACACACACTCTTTCTGTGCAGATCTGACAGTCCTGTTTACCAAAGCAGCCGACAGACAAGCTGAACAAGGGCCCGGGCCACAGCACTTCCACTTAACTCTCTCCTCTCTCCCCATTACTCCGATTGGTGTGAACGACACAACAAAAGAGATGAAATCCTGAGGCGAAGAAAACAACTGCAGCTCACGATCAAGAATAATAATAATAACAAAAAAGACACGGATCAAAACAAAAAGAGGAAAAGGAAAACGGGGAAGGGGTGGGGGGTAGAGAAAAAATGATACGGTGGGCCTTTTGAAAAAAAAGAACAGAAACGATGCTTTGAGTAAATTGTCGAAAATTGCGGGAGATCTGTTAAAGGCTTCTTTTTCAGCAGGTATCTTATGACTTAAAAGAGGTATTAAAGGGGAGAGTCAGGTGCCGGGGGAATTCTCCCACGACGGAGAGCTCTCTTTTTAAATGTAACCCAGGTAATAACGCAGATAAATAATAGATAAATAGTATTTAGCTCCCACCTTGAACAACAATTTTTAAAGTAGTTCATGAAAGACTGACAGCTCTTGGCAAGCAAAAGCACTTACACAAACACACATGTGAGCATGTGTGTGTGTGGGCGCATTAAATACAACACCAGGTGGGATCCACTGATTGTTTGAGAGTGTGTGCATGTGCGTGTGAATGGAATTAAAAACAAGAAGCAAGGAAGAGAAGGAAAGATCTAATATGTTGTATGTATTTCTTTAAGTTTGCATTACTCATTAGTGGTTTCCTCAGCAACTGATGGTTAAATAACATGAATAGAATTAGCCCCCCTCCCGCCCAGTCCTATGTTTATTGACAGTACCTAAACGTGTCTAATATCCTCTTTAACAGAGGTCTTTTGCTGTCATATGCTAATGATTTTCCGGAAAATAAAAAGCCAGAAAAATGCCAGTTTTGGAATATCCTGTCCTCAAATAAGCGCTAGAAAAAACATGTATATTTAACTTTTTAAAAAGCACAGTAACAAGCCTCACTTTGCGCCTCATGGAAGCTACGCCTCGGAGATGTGGTCGTGCCTGCGCCAGGCGTTTACAGAAGGCTGTGTGTTTAAATGCCTGGAATGCTCATTTGCCTTTTGGGTTTACTTATTTACTTTTGCATAAATGGAGAACAGTAATGTGGTATTAAGGGGGCTTCTCAGGGGGAAAGTTGTGTGTGTTTTTAAAAAGGCAGCCTTTTTTTAAATGCTCCCTCAGTTTGCTGTATTTAGGAAGGCAGATGATTAATGCAGCATAGATCTAATTTCTCTTGATTAAAAAAAAAGAATTAGAAAAATAATGCCAGACATGAGATGAGCTCAACCTCTACAACCCCACGACACACACACACACCCCTCCCTCGCTCAAAGTCATCAGATACAAAATGAGCATCCAGGCTAAAATGAGCAACGAATAATCACCAAATTCCCAATAGCCAAATATAAAATGTAAAATGACTGCCTTGATCAACTACAGCCCAGTAATCTTGAGCGCCAGCCACAGCTGTACCACCACTACTGTCACTTGAAATAAAAACCTAAACCTTTCAGGGCTTTCGATTGAGTCTTTAATTCAGCCTGATGTGACATTAAAACCCTTTGGTTGACTTCCACTGGCTGTGACAAATGTACCAGCGCTTAATAGAGGTGTGCAGACAGGCCGGCATTTCAGTGACTTTTATCAAACCGAATTTATCAACGCAGGCTCCCAGGATCTGTGGCAGCAGCTTGTTGAGAAGGAAGCCTACAGATAGCGTTAAGTACATCATCCCTCCTCTCTGTCTCTCTGTCTCGCTGCTTCTCCCCTTCTGCTCACTGCGTTTCTCTCTAAGTGTTTTTCCCCGTTCCGTCCTGTCATCACTCTGCCTACTGTGTATTTGTCTCTTTTCTCACTGGATCTACCGCTCCGTGTACCGGGTACTTTGTAGGCTAATAGGGATGTTTTCTCACTGCCAATTGTCATTTTTAAATATGACCAATTAGGAGCTAAAACCCCCCTACAGTAGGCTGAGTTAGGAGTATTTTTCAAACAGAAAATAGTGGGACAGTACAACTCTTAACTGAGACAGAAGCTATAGAAATGGTTTTGCATGGGTCAACAGTCAGGCCAGATAAACGACAGAATTGTAGGATCTTTTTATAAAAGGTCAACATGTGGGAAACTGATGTATCAGCCTCACCAGCTTGTGTCTGTATCCTGCAGTATTCAGTATGATTGTAATAACCAGTAGTACCGCCAATTGGATTACAATTTGACTGACAGAACTGAGTTGGAAACAGTTGTCCGGAAGCAAATGAAGTGATCTGACCACCAGAAGGTCAGGAGAGAAGAAGATGAAGAAGAAGAAATTTTGCGAATGTGATCTGTTTTTTTTGTCAGTTGATCTAAGAACAGTTATCTTTCTTATATCTAATTGTATCCAGTTAAAGGACACGTGTTTTGGTTCACTTAAAAAATAGGCTATTAAGATGTAAAAGGTCCCATGTCATGCTTTTCCGGTTATTACCCGTCCCCTTTTGTGTTATGAAGGTTTTTATGAATGTAGACGGTCTGCAGAGTCAAAACCCTCAAAGTACACCCTGTAGGGAGTAAAACTCTAACACAGAAAATACCTTCCCAAAATGCCTCGTTGAAGATACGTCATTTTCCATTGTATACTTCCTGGGTATTGTGATGTAGGAATGGCCAGTAGCCACACCCAGAGCTATAATGCGATACGGTCATGCGTTATACCGGAACCAAATGGACCAATCCGTGGAGCCGTTACGTTACGTCCGCGGGGCCGTTACGTTAAGCCCCCGCTGATTGGTCCAAATTGACCAATCCACGGACTTCCTCACACACACACTCAGTGCAGGCAGCTCTGCTGATTTCTCCTCCCTGGCTGCAGGCTGATAACAGACAGTTGGGATCGTGGCAAAATTCTCTCACAGCGTTTATCAAACTTCTCTCACAGCGTTTATCAAACTTTTTCTTATTTCTTCTTAAAATTCTTCTTAAAATTGCACAATATAAATCTATTCTAGTAGACCTCAACAATGGAATTATGATCAATGGAAATGGCCATGACATGGGACCTTTAAGGTTTTTACGAAGCAAAGTGTTTACAGTGCTACAACTACCAAATGCAGTCAACAGATTCCACATAACTATATTTGGTTATTTGAAATCAATAATATTAAGTTTAACCTAATACTTTTTATTTAATCTTAATATTATTCCTTTCAACTAAATGTGAAATGTGTTGACATAATACATTTAATTAAAGCCAACGTTTCAGGTCTTTCTGTTTAATAGGTAAGTCATTTTTTGCCACAAGTCCAGATAAATGAGAAGTGAGGAAAGAAAAAGAGATAAAAAGATCAGATACATGCAAGATAAGAGTGGGAGTGTGGATGGAGAGATGACAGGGACTGTGGCGGAGAGACAGAAGAGAAAAGAGTGAAACGCTGGAGAGAGGAGTGCGATAAGGAGGCTTCTGAAGGGTCCTCTCACTGCAGCCCTTGCTCAGTTCAGCGCCGTCAGAGCCTCTGAGGTACTTGAACCCTGCCTGCCTTTCCTCCACCTCTCTGTAGAGCGGCTGCCCCGCAGCCACCTGTAAACCGCTTTGACACATGATCCACTCCCACGGATGTGGAGTGGAAACACACACACACTCTCACACACACACTCAGAAAACCACCGCTTGCAGGCAGAGCGCGTAAACGCTTTAACGCATCATCAACGTTCGCTTGTTTTTTTAACATTAGTGGCAGATTAACAACTGGCTTTCCCACTTTTGAAGGTAGGGGATCTCACGGCACCTAATAGTCTCAACATGTTGATTAAAAAATAAACTCCCCCCCTCCCTCTCTCTCTCACTGTCACTTATAAGCAATAGATTCCTCAGACAAGACAAATAACCTGCTATTACCCATTGCCCTCACGTTGGCGTGAAAGTGGCACTAGGAGGATTTTAAACTTCACCTCCTGAAGGCCGAGGGAAACAGGACATGTTGGAATTTAATCAAGCAATTAGTCGGACGCCTCGCTGAAAACAAGAGGTGGACAAAGAGAACGGAAACTTTTAGTCCAACATACACATGTAAAATATTTAAGAATCAGACAGATTCAGGGTTCCTCATTCACATGTTAAGAGTGAGAAAAAGCAGTCACTGCATGTAAACTCCAAGCAGCACATCCCCCCCTGACAAAAAATTGGATTCCAAAAAAAATGACAGCTCCTGATTAGACATTGTCAAAATATTTGTGACTGAGCATTCCAGCAGGCGAGCGCGGAATCGGCTCCTCCACAAAAGAGCCATCTTCCTTGAGTAACAAGTAGGTGCAATGAGTGTCGACAGACGAGGAGCTGAAATCCCCCCAGGGCAAGAGAATATCCCGCTATTGTAGTCTTAACCCGCGAGACCTGGCGGGGAATGTACAGCTTTCACACTCACTTCTCATCCTATTTGTAGCATTGCCGCTGATGTGCGAGCGCCTGGGCCAGAGCAGGTCACTTTTTCTTTTTTTAAAACAAATATCTTCGTCTTTTATATCTAATTTTCACACCTCTTTTAAAACTCTTTTAGGAAACGAGTCCGGCAAATATTTGAGGGGGGCATTCATCTGAATCGTGTTATTTTCTCCCCACAACCTCACGCCAAACCACTTTTTTCATCTCTCTTTTTGTATTTTTTTGTTCCACCAGGCAAGTTTCATTAAAGATCCAATTATGCAAATCAGGTGCTGGAGAGGCAGTTGAATATGCAGTATAATGGTGTACAGTAATCGTTCGACACAATATACGGCATCCGGGGCCAGATTTACGAGCGCAACAGAACTGCAACGCCTCCGTCCTTTGGTGAAAACCTCTTGATCATAATTAAAGGTGCAGGAGTTCTCTCCAGTATCCTCACGCCCTCCCCTTTTCTCCCTCTTTTTCACCACTGTTTTCCTCTTTTTTCCTTTCCTTCCATCTTGCATGCTCATTAGCGGAGGTCCGGGAAGTTTACAGAGGTCACATCCGAGAGGTGGAGCGGCTAAAGAGCAGACATGACATGTGCGATTGCGGTCGGAGATTCTATGTGTAGTGGGTAATAGACATAACCCGCCTCACACACACACACACATATAACCTTCCATCTCATCAACACTGGAGGTATTTACCACTGTCTTAGCTGAGAGCGCCGGAATGCTAAGCAGTAACAATTCTCTGCTTCAGAACCTCTGATTGATGTGTGCTTGCCTGTTTGTGTTAAGCTGTTGTCTACGGAAACGACAAAGCACCCGCCGTTCGACACATCAAAAGGGGAACGGTCCTGACATGGCATGACGCATCCTTAAATCCAAAATACTAACAAACTGGGATGGAGAAAAAAAGTTAAAGCCACACTGCCTTAATGCCAAAGGGAGCTCAGCAGGGGCAAACAAAGGAGCAATATTACGGGTTGAGAGGATAAGGTGTTTTACTTTTTTTCAGGAAACACTCCTTGTTGATGTTATACTGATTACACGTGCAGAAAGAGAAATAGAGAAAAACTGCATTATCAGAGCATCACCTGGACTTTCTCAAGGATGTAAAACACACATACAGTAAGCAGGTTTGTATGCACAGATTATATAAAGTTGCAAATGCAAACTTCCACATGCACCGCTCCTTTCAGGGTTATTTACTGTTTTACTGTTTTTACTTGATAATGATATATTTTACGAAGAGTTATGTCAATTGTTGGTGGACATGCAAACTGTCTTTTCAATATATACTCCTGTTTTAACAGGAAACAAATGAATAAGGTTAAGGGAAAATGACTTAATTTTAGATTCCAGTTAAAAAGATTACTACGGAAGAAGTGAAGCAAGGTGACAAATAAGTCAACGTCTTCATAACATTACTACGAAAGTGGCGTTACTTAAGTACGGAAGTAATGTAACAGGTAAATCAAAGCTGGTTTAACACGGGACACCAACATCGAACTTCTGGGTGAAAATCCAACATTTGCAGACCCTATCCTCATGGATAAGATTCAAATTACTTTTGTGAGATGCATACGAATCTTGTGAGATTCTGGAGGAGTCAGATTTTGAGAGAATACATCCTCCTTGCACCCACTTCCGTGCCCACCTCTCCATCTGAGAGACCACTTCGATCTCACTTATACCGTCCACATTTCACCCCCCTAACTCTAACCCCCCCCCCCCCCCCCCGGCTGCCCAGACAGGCAGACGCTCCTTGTGATGGCACCCCGGCAAGAGAGGACTGAGTCAAGCTTGTCTGTCAGCGCCTCATCTGCCCCGCACTATTTATTCTTAGATCAAACTGACGTCCGTGATTACCCCTCCAACTCATTCTCCACCCCACTGCTCCTCCATCCTTACAACCCCACAACCCCTTATCAAACTCTCAGGAGGAAGAACGTACCGGAGAAAATATACTCTCCAACCACAACATGAGACATTAACATAGCACACACAAAACTGTACAGAACTAATTTAAACAATGATTCTGGATAATGGAGTTTTCCATATTTCTGGTTGCTTTTTATATTATTGAAGTCATCGTGTACAAAATCACAGTTGAGTTTAAAACTTGAAAACAACAGGCTTTCAGACATACTCTTCATTCAGAGAATTGAATTATTTTTATTTTATTGTTTTAAATTAACCAAATGAGATCCTTAAATAATGAGCAAAGGTCAGTGGCACTGACTTTCGAAAACGACTATAGTGATTCATCATCAACGGGTTAATCATAATTGGTGTTTCTGATAAAAGTTCTGCATCAAACCCTGTGGGCTGGTGGAGAAAAAATATGTAACGTTTCAAACTATTGTGTCAGAAATCTGAAAACTGCGGCTTCTGTCTAATGTGTGTAGTCTAGCGTGGGATGTTTTGTGGTCAGGAGGACAATCTCAACCTGACTTTGCAACCCACATTTGACTCAATGCTCTGGATTGTGAGGGTACGCACTCATCGCATTAGCCTCGCATGGAAACTGCGGAGCACCGACATCTTTGCCTGTCTGGACTTGAACTCTGCAGATCAAGGTCAAGGCGCTACAAGGCTCAAACCCAGTCTAACGCCTCGGTGTTACACCCCGACCCCCCCCCCCCCCCCCTGTCCCTTGCTCCCTGCGGGACACTCACACACACGCTTAGACACACTGCAATACATGTACTGCCTGTTGGAAGAGAGAGCGGATCAGAACCAGAGTGGGAATGAAATATTATCCACAGCTAGGTAACGGAGTGAGAGAGAGAAAGGGTAGGTGGTGGTGGTGGTGGGGGGGGGGGGGCTTTCACAATGACTGCACATATCAATTAATGGCTGGCTGATGAGCAGAGCTGGCCTGATCTGGCCTGCCCACCACCGCCCTGATCCCAGCGGACCGGGAGCCCTGGCCCTGCTGCCTGTACAGCTGGAGCCCTCTCTTCCATAATTACATGAGGAGGGGATGAACTGCCCTCAGTGAGAACGCCTGCATGCACTGTGTTGCACATGCATACATCACCCACCATGGCACAGGATAACTTAAACATGTACGATACGACAACTTGTTATTGTCAGATCAAGTCTGAAATTCTTCTTTCACTACAGCAGCTCCGTTTGCAACATTGAACAAGGACAGATATCAAGACAGGATACAATGAAACACTCACTGAAAAAATAACTTGTTTAAGACCCTCTAACGTATGAATTGGGATTTAACTCTGTATTTAATTTTAGGATTGAAAGGTGCACAAACCAGTCAATCCTTATCTAACTTTATTTAATCGTGGTACCCTAGAACAATTCCCATGTTCAGTACGTGGTTGGGGTCGGACACAATGTTGTTGGCCAGCTTCTCTCTGTTGTTATAGCAGGCTGACTCCGACTGATTATACACACACATTTTCCCCCACTGCTCGATTATGTAATTTATGCAACCACTTCACTTTGTGTTTCCGAGATGCTCGCATTTGTTCATTTTTTTTCTTCTTCTTTTAAAAGAAAAAAAATTATAATTGTGTCAACACGGGGAATAATTCACCGGGCGTCCGGCTGACATCGCGGGCGGCTGCAGACAAGTGGGTCTGCTCCACGGTGAGCTGACTGACTGACAGCCTGGTGAGAAAGAGGACTGATTTGATGCCATCCTTTGCCGTGGAATGCTCTCCATCTCTCTCCCCCCTTGTCTCCCTCATCACTCCCTCCACCCTGGTTTTCAGCTGTATCGGCGCAGTCAGTCACGGCCCGTGGCCCCCTTGCAACACTGACATAGGTGGGAAGGCAACCAAGACACGATGAAGCATTAACACCGCCACACACTGTTTCTCCGGGAACACATTTAGAGCACTGTCGATCAGAAAGTTGCAGCTGGAGAAAATGTCAAAATCCTGCATGACTCCTTTTTTTTTCTTCATAAATCTCACAAAATAAAAAAACAGCCCATCCATAAACATTGTGAATTCATCTATCTGCCCTCCCATGAAGTGAGGATAAATAATGCATGCATATTTTATAAGAATAATTATTTTTAATGACAACAATGGTGACAATTAATTGGATAATTCAACAGTGGTGTGGTATGTGGTGTTAAAATGTAACCTGACAAATGGGAAAAATAATAATGAATATTAATTAAATTGCAAACCACTGAGGCCTTGACACCTAATTCTCTACACAAATTCCGACAAAAAAAGGCCGGTCTGCAAAGCAAGGCCTTTTCCTTAAAAACACACACTCTTCCCCAAATGTTTTCACCCGACAAGAATGACAACAATTCAACTTGTAGTCGCACAGAGAGGTCCAGGGAAGGGCCTGAACTGTCAGAGGGAGAAGGGACACTCATCCATTCGCAATTGCATCTCCAATAAGGGAATGAAAGGAGCTGACAAAAAGGGTTTACGCCCAGACACTATTTCAGACATAATATCCGCCCTGTGCATACCATTAAACAATGACAGCATCTCAACTCGCACAGTACATCTATTTATCCCCTTTCCTTTGCACAATGAATATGAGGAAGAGGCAACATTATTTATTTTTTTGGCTCAAGACAACTTCAGGGAAGGTTAGAGAAACAGCGGGAACAAACACGATAGACATTGTTAGGTATTTTGAGAAGGGTCTTCACAGCCATTGTGCAGCTGTTGGAAGTGGGGTCAGATCACTCAGGGGTCAAGTCCCCCCCCCCCCCCCAAGACGCACGGTGAGACAGAGGCTTTAAATGGGATTACAAGCCTTCATCCCCGTTGCAACATATTACTGATAATTCAATACTGCCCCATCATTTTAAGGACACATTTTAAGCCTTGATGTGTTAATTCTGCAACCGGTTAGATTGTTTTTTTTTGCGCACGAAACGCTCTGGGTCTTGAATTTCTGGTAAATCAAAAGATTACTCCTAAAAACCGCGCGTGCACTGTTATATTAATGGCTTATGGGCTCCGTCATTTTATATTTCAACAGTAACGGAGATACACTGTAGCCTTTGACTCGCTCGAACTTTTCCCCCTTGTCTTGAAACATAAAATAAAGCCACAACATGCCAAAGTGACACCGCTTCCCCCACGAAAAAGGTCACTTTTCCACCCCTCGTCTGAATGCCATCGTAACGTCTCCTCAAAGCATAATGCAGAGGCTGCTTATTCATAAGAGAGGTCGATCACTGCACAAAATGGCAGGTCTCACCGGCTCTTCTTCTTGTTCCATCTCACAAGTTTTTGACACATGGTGGCAAACGCGCTGGTAGAACTTGAATCTCCCTCCCCGCACTCTCACAGCACAAGTGCGGCTGTCGGGAGAAAGTTTTCCACGGACACTCTTACCGGGGAACCCGGCTGCACTTTGTTAAAAAAAGTCAGATATCGCTGATCTGTGTTGGAAAATAATGCAAAGCCATGCGTCCGGACGCGTTTTTACGCATTGTGTTCCAAAATAAAGCGTGCATCTGTAAACAAAACTTATAATAATTAAATTTCTGATTTAATATAAAAATTAAGCGATGAGTTGGAATGGTGTCGCAGACCATACTTCCCAGCTGCTGTTTTGTCGCAGTTTGTTACGATCGTCACTTGCTCCGGATAATTGCACTGTTATTTTCTAATCATGATCAGGCGTCCCCGTCGCGATGCACCCGCACAAACAAGCCCCCAAAAGCTGACGAGTAAAACACTCAAAGCCCCCAGTAAAAACCCACTATAACCTCCACACTTCTTCTTACCTTTAAAATTTGGCGAAGCGCCGGCTAACTCCTGCGCGTAAACGTTGCGTTGTGAGAGATCATTGAATAATGAGGCATGTCCATATGATTTGACCGGATCATATTCTTGTCGGCTGACGGGGGGGTGGGTGTTAAAAAGTGCGCTTCGGACCTGTAACAGACTGTCCACTGCTCAATCCTATCCCTACAGCTGCTCCCCGCCGCGCATCCTGACTTTCAGATGTAAAATATTGGCTTCTCTGTGCCGCTGCCAGCTCAAGGTAAACGTTTGCATTTATGCCGATCGCCAGACATCAGCATATTCCCTTCATCTTTCAGCTTGGACTCCCCCTATCTGGTAGGTGAAATGCATTGTACCGTTAAAAAAGCCACTCCATTGTAGAAAGCACCGCCGCCTGGCTGGATGAATAAAGCCCGGGTCTTGCGGTATTCGCCGTGGACGGGGGGTGATAAAAGAGCAGCTGATGCACAGAGAAGCTCGTTTTTAAAGAAATAAGCCCCTCATCATTACATGTTCTGAGAGAAAAAGCCTATTCTCCACCACCTTAGTTTGTTTCTGACCTTGAAGTGCCCACAAACACTCTTTTATTTCCAAATCTGCCCCCTGTATTCACAGGCAGCCAGCCTCACCGCTTCGCGTTTAAAAAACCTCCTTGGATAACACAACAACAATAAAGACAGTCAGGTCACGAAATGAGTCCAAAAAGTATAATTCCTTACCTTTCAAAGTAAACTGTTTCGAGTGTTTTTCTCCTCTTCTCCTCGCCTTAAAAGAACTCCAGGATAAATGAGTGTTGCCTCCTGCGCGTCCTGAGCGTCAGTCACCGCTTAAGAGAAGTAATGAGTGATAAAAATGACGCTCATCTATCTGCACTGTAACCTTGTGGCGTATTTAATGTAAATAAGCCCCGTCGTGTTGCCAATCCCCATGCATACAAACGCAAACCGCTCCTCGGGGACTCGCTTTTTTCTCTCTCAATGTATTGACGAGTTATTCTTACAGCCTGGGAGCGCAATAGGGAATTATTATCTGAAAATTTAATATACCAATAATGCGACCAGTGCAATTCTACGCACCTCTCTCTGAAGATTGTTCAAGGCACCCACTTTGCCTGCGAAATAAATACTGTTTTTGTTGTTTTGGGATATATTTCCAATCCTAAACTTGAAGTTGGCACAACTTTTTGGGTAAAAAAAAAAAACCCACAGAAGAAGATGTCCCGCAAAGGCAGGACAGTTACTTGTGACTCCAACCTTCCTCTCGGAGTGGGGTTTGATATATTACGTTTCTATAGGGGGGTGGAAGAGACCCGAATAATGCAATTATAGATTCAGTGTCCCAGCGTTGACAAAAGACAGGACTTCAATAGAGGCTTTGTTACGGGATTATATAATGATTATGGGGTAATTATGGGAACGGTTTGGTAATAATATATATATGTTTTAAAGTATCAAGTACTCTTTTGCAGGGACAGCTTGTTTTCTATAATGTAAGTGTGATAAGACAGACTGCTGACAGCTAGTGGCGGGATGACGGCAGACAGCCCCGATTATTCAAAATGTCGAACCGAGAGACACATTAATGAATGAGACGCGATCAGATGTCCTCGGAACCGGACATGGATGGGCCCACAATGGAATAGCTTGGGGTCATATTCATAACAGCTCTGTGCGTAACGACCCCCCCCCCCCCTCCTCCCCTCCACCAATACACACCCTCATCATCCTCTCACGCCGCTGTGCCATGCTATATGTGTCAGAGGGAGACACATGTAAATGGTCACTCAGACACATGATACTCCATCTGTGGGTGAACGTAATATGCACATTATATTATTATTTCTAATCATATTAATGAGTATATTGACCTTTATTTGTACTTTTTGCCCATATGAAGATATTATTATTATCAGGAATGTTTAAGTGGAAATCTATAAGATTTCAGTCCTGGTTGATTTTCAGTGAATGTGTGTTAAGAGTATAGCATTTGGAGTGTTGTTGTTGATTAATGAGCTTTAGGTTTTTATAATTTTGTGAATAGTTTAGTTTTTTGTGTATGGAAGCATGTAATACAGCATTTATTTTACCCAGTGTCGACACAGACACCCATTTTGTAAACTACAAAAATATAAATATTGCAATACTTTCAACCACGGGTCAATAATTAGTGTGTTACCTAATTTGAAGATATAAAGTGACTTAACAGACATTTATTGTCACTTTAAGATAAAAACTGCTTGGATAGCTTCTCTCACTCTCTTTTCATTTTGGACTCTTGATACTTTAAAGAAAAGATTTAAAGATATGTTTGTGAGTCATTGTGTGTGTGTGTGTGTGTGTGTGTGTGTGTGTGTGTGTGTGTGTGTGTGTGTGTGTGTGTGTGTGTGTGTGTGTGTGTGTGTGTGTGTGTGTGTGTGTGTGTGTGTGTGTGTGTGTGTGTGTTCTGTGGGACATTAACAGATAGCCTAATATCTGCTTTCTTCCCGTTCCGAGACAAAACACGTCTTCCTCTTTAAAAGACATTCCACATTCATTATGCACTATGAAAATCAGATTCTCATGCTTGCTCCTTTAAATGCTTATGGAATTCAGTTTGGTGCGTATTACATTCTTTTTTTTTCCTTTCCTTTTTCTTCATAGGAGCATTGATCCCAAATAAAATAAAAGTGTCCCTCCCCTTAAAGAAATTAGCATAACCATTTCCCATCAATAATATGGCTATCTCTATGGGAGTGATAGCAGCGAGCAGTAGGGGTGTTCCTTTTGCCGATTCTCCATGGATCAACAGCGCGTCATCAGCTCCTTTTGAACTTGTTATAGCAAGTCAAGTGATTCTTTATCGGATGACAGGCCTGACAATGCATCAGGGATGGGAAAGCAGGTCAAAAGGAAGTTGCCATATGGACTTAAGCATGCAAATGTCGAACAATACGTAGCAGCGAGGGCTGTACTCTCACCATATATGTGCAAGTAGCCACGCAGAATGTGTTATTGTAAAGGCTGACATGGATCTCAGTGGCTTAAATTAATTATGTGAATAGTACGGAACTAATTTAAGCTAAAAAAGGATAAGGAGATACAAAAATATAAGTGCATTTTATGAAAATATAATAGATTTTTAGAATGTAAGTGGTTCCTGTTGCCTTGTAATGATCACTGACACAAGACTTAACCAATCTGTTTAACAACTACATGATTTCCAGAATCAGTTTTATACAAAATAATATGTATTTCTGCTTACACGCAAAGCATGCAGCTTTATCTGCCATTTAAAATGTTATAAAACATAATCCTCTGGGCTGAAGCCTGACTGTGAGAGATTTAATTGCATTCTACAGTATGTGAGTGATGGACTTTGTAAAAATCGGATAGGACAAAGTGTTGTTCTTCAATTTGCAACAGGTGTATAACCTTCTTCTCTGTTAGCCCTGTTTTACTTCCCTATTTGCATTAAGGCTTATAGATTAATGGCGTCCCACTTTTGTGTTTCTCCCATTGATTATACTTCAGTGAGTCAATTAATGCCACGCATTTTAATGTTGCAGTACCCGCATGTTGACTTCTTGCTGGGCTGGATTCAAAATGAATGGGGTTTGGTGAGCAGGCAGGGAAGTTAATATATTAGAGGGAGAGAGAGATTTGGGGCCGAACTGCGTATCTGTTCAAGTGCACGGCCTGTGTGTGTGTGTGTTAGTGCTGAAGGCATGGGAGGAAGAGGGAGTGTTGGCCGCCAGTCCTGGGAGGGTCATCACTGCCTTATTACTGCCATGTTAGTGACTAGCAGCTGAAGATGGCTCTGCTCCCTGCCCCTCTGCTTGGGAGTCATCCAAGACAGCGTCCTCCAAAAACAGACCGGCCACTGTTCACTTCTCAGATAGATTAAGATGTTATTCCACTGCTCTGGCCATGTCTATCCCACTCTCTCTTCCCACTTTACCAGACCCACATTTACAACGTGTTCCTCTACGTCTCCCAGAGGCCTTGTTGCTAATTTCAACTAGCAAGTAGATTCAACAACATAAAACTACAACATGATTGCAAGGTTTTACACTACATTATTACATTGAATCTGGTTTATGCTAAACAGTAAGTTACAATAAGTGCTTTGAAACATGAAGAAAAAAAAAAAAAAAAAAAGATTCCTTGGAGGACATTAGCTTTCAATAAACTAATCCATTGTAAGTATTGGATTCAAATTACGTTTTTTAAAGTTTACGTGCTGAAGTGAGAAAATCCCCTTTTTTTTAACTGTCAAAACAGATGGGTTTTCACCGGAGATGCAGACTTTCTACTTTTGTGGCATCAAGCAAGCCCACAGGAAGTGAGCCTGGCATTGAAGCAAATGTTCGAGGTGGCTAAACGGTGGTACTACACTTCCGTGTGAGTCCGTGATGTCATATGGCCCAAAACAACGTTCTCATTGACTTACATTGGGAAAGAGGCAAAAATACATATTTGAGCGAAATCAACTAGTCGTTACGAGCAGTTAAAATAGCCTTAGTTTAAGTTATTAGGTCTTACAAGTTGTGATATGCACTAATATCCAAATCTATCTTTATTTTCCCTCTCCATTCCTTTGACTGAGCCGAGACCAACAGAAACGGAGCGGATCTGAGGCAGGGCTTAAGGAAAATATAAGCGCATATGGCATGGATGTATAATAACAACTGGATACAGCGTCAGAGGCGGGGCCTCGTTCATTCCTATAGAGAGGCGAAGTCCCTCCCTTTCCGGGGGAGCTCATGGGACCCCGGAAGCGGAAAATTATACATTGAATTCAATGGAGAGAGAACACGTATCTTTTGATCCCGTTTGAATTGTGCCACGAATGACACATATGATGTTTGTCAATTTAAAAGAAAATTTTGCAAGTCAAAAAAATTAAAATGTGTCGTAAAACTGTGAAGTAACACATTTTTTTGTGTTAAGCCGCTCAGTGAACTACATGTCTCTGGTCCCGCACAATACGCGTCACCAACACAAAGATGACCGTCACATTGGCACATTTCACCTCATTCTTTCAGAATGAGAATAAAAGTATAAAACGAGGTGAAAATTACTACAAGTCTGGGCACGTTGAGAGCTGTACATACACGAAAGGGGAGTTAGTCGGTTCTGTAAGAGCCAGCATGCAGGACCGGCTTTACAAGGTTTCGGTGAGTAATATGAGTGCAATGTTTAACGTTAATGTCAGTCAATAAGGAGGAGAATGAAAAAGAAGATGATGAACCACAGACCCGGCATATAATGACTGCAGTGTGCAGGGCTGTGTTAATTTATGTTACTGTTATCAATAGCATTAGTTGACTGAGAAAACCGTCAAGAAAAAAAGTTTAGCGATGTTACGAGTCGACTAGCATAATATGAACCACGGCTGTGATTGACAACCTGGACAGCCAGTCATAAGCTAGAATGCCAACATAGAGAGCCAATCAGAACCTAGAACGGGTGTACTGTATACGGGTGTGTATGCTGTGGATAACATTAGTGTTCACAAGAACAAGGTACACTCCCGTGTTTTGTTTTAGTTGCTCTTCAGATTGAAGCGGCCAGTTTTATATCGACTATATGTGTGATCTCCTTTCTACATCTCGTTGTGTCATTTGAGTTTATTTGCTGTGTGTAGATTCAAGGATTTTGGTTATCTTGTCAATTTGTTTGGTTATCTAGGCACAGCTGTTTGTGACTCCCTCTGGTACACTGGTATGTGTTTTCCTAATGTAGAGAGCATTGATTAATTCATAAACTACACACTGAGTCTAGGTCCTGACCAAATCCTTTTTTGTTGATCAAATGTTTTTCAAAAATGTAATACACATTTAAAAAAATACAATGTACAATCACAACCAATAAAACACAAATTACAAAAAATTCAGAAAAAACAAACAACAACAATCAGACAAGAGGACAAAACTATGGAAAAATAAACCCTCCCACCCCCAGATCTGGACCATCCTTGTATTGCTCATTCAATCTATTATAGCATGTTAACAAACATGGTACTTACTTTATTTGTACAGATCTACATGGGAGAGGATGGCACGATGCAGAGCGCTGTCTGTGGTTGTGCACGGGGGATGTACAAATGCAGCCACGCTGCAGCATTGGCAATATTTGCCATGTGGCAGATCAGCTCCACAGAAGTTGAGTGCCAGTGGAGGAAGCCTGGCACTTCAAAAGTAGTCCAGCCGGTGTCTCAACTCTACCAACAGCAAGAGGAGACATACAACCCACTGGCCAGAGACATCGCCACTGAGGAAGTAGACTGGTTCAGGTCTGCACTGAGGGGCGCAGCGTGGCATGGCATGGCTTTTGTCACCTGAGCCAGAGCTGCAGCCTCAACATCAGGCCATTTTCAACGTGCCGGAGCTGGTGAAGGAGCATGGGGGTCGGGGGCTTGAGGCAATTCTTGCCTCAATGCGACTGAGCAGAGACCAGCAAGCTGCCATCCAGACAGCCACCGTAGGACAGCAGACAAATCCTCAGTGGCAGTTACACAGGCAGGGCAGGTTGACAGCCAGCAATTTTGGTGCTGTGCTGAGGTCGGGACTTTCATCCACTCCATGCGCGTCCCTCATGAAGAGGGTGCTTGGAGGGTACAATTTAGACGGGAGTCATGGCTGTCAACTGGGGAGTTGTAAACGAGGTGTGTTTGGCCAGTGTGTTTGGCCTTTTAAGTGTGACACAAATGTAGTGATAAATGCTTCACCTGACCACTGTTCCTAAATAAAAAAAGTTTTCTGCATCGTCAGTCATTTTTTCCAAATAATTACCAATATTTCACAAATTCTTCATGTCAACTTAAGAGCACAGCTTTGTGTCAGCTTTGCTTGGTTCATCTTACTGGGGGGCAGCTACATGGATGTCGGTGCAGTCCACAATCATTTTGCAGTTGAAGGCAGAATTAATTTATTATTGACTCAGAATGAAGCACAACTTCATGTCATACAATACATTGACTTTATTTGTAATTGTGTAAAAAGATAAAGAATTGATTAGCAAGCAGGACCTGCAGGAACAGAGAACGGTGATGGATGGAGCTGGGAAGAGAGAAGAATAAAGAAAACAGATCAACTTTATTATCGGATATTAAAAATTCAATTTCAAAACAAGTTGCCGCTCCTACAGTTTTATAGTATGTAAAGATGATTTCACATGACCTATGCAAAATATCACTCAATACATGTGTCTCTCTGGGGGGTGCATTGTGCCTTTGATGTATATAAATAATATACCATAACCAAATACTATTACGTACAGTGGAAATCAGGTTGCCAGAGCAGGTCAGTCCAGTGTGCATGTTCCTCAGGGTCTCAGCAGTTACAGGTGAGGTAAAGAAAATAAGAGAAAAAGGTCAGTAACAACACTTTAAAGTAACAACACTGAATAATTATCTCTTTTAATAATTTTCTCTCAGTAATCACTCAACTACTGTCTTTCCAACAAACAGATTGACTCACCCTCACTGTCATCACAATGACACATGTCCAGAAGAATGTCATGCAAAGCTCCCTGCCTGCCTGCCTTCCTTCGACTCTCCCTGAACTGCTTCCTTAGCACCCGGTGGAGGGCGCAGTAGGCTACTCTTCAAATGTTTCACGAAATACTTACCATGATGACTACTCTTACTGTTTAACATTTTGGTGTACTTCATGTAATAAAATAATAACTTCATGGTAAGGCTACTAAAAATGACAAGGCTAAGTAATGTAATGCTAACTAACATGCTCGCTACTCGTCGCTACTAGCTAGGTAGCTAACTTGACTATGTTCCATGCACAACATGTATGATATTACCTGATATGTCTGATCCAGCGACTCCTGGTCCTTTCATCAGACGGGAAGCGATAGAACGAGCAAGTGGTATGATCACTTTTGTGATTACAACATGGTACAAAGCACACGGGCATCTTGTAAAAGTGAATGTATTGAAGCAATCTCTTATATTTATTGGAGGGAATAAATCAGTTATGAAATCTTCTTCTTCGCTTTAATTACGAGTCGCAACCACTTGGAGCATTATCGCCTGTGACATCACATGCGCGACCCAGAATGGGATTTGGGATTTGTAGTCTTTGTAGTCGCGTATTTTTCATAGTCTTATATTTCAACAGTTTTATGACAAAATGTGACTTTTTTGACATGGAAATGATTGTTTAAGATTGACAAACATCATATGTGTAGTTCGTGGCACAATTCAAACGGGATCAAAAGATACGTTTTCTCTCTCCATTAAATTCAATGTATAATTTTTCGCTTCCGGGGTCCCATGGACCGGAAGTAGATGGGCGTGACTTCGCCTCTCTATGAGAGCTGCTCATTGGCGCATGAAGACAAAATGGCCTGAGATTCCAGAGAGCAAAACGTCACAAATTACCCATCAAGCCTGGCTGTCAGAGCAGAACTACCCGTATGTGCCATGGATGTATAATAAGAACTGGATACAGCGTCGGAGGCGGGGTCTCGTTCTTTCCTATGAGAGCTGCAACTTCCGTATCAGTCCGTGATGTCCCTGGGCCCGGAAAAACTTTTTCCCATTGACTAACATTGGGAAAGAGTGGTCTGTAAATCGTTGGATCATTTTTTAACCAAATAAACTACCCAGTATGAACATTTGCATAGCCCTTATTAAAAACATTAGGTCCTCAAGTAATAAAAATGTGTTAATAACGTTATTCTGAAAGTTATTTTCCTCTGCATCATGAACGCGCATCTAACCCACGGGACGGCTTGATGTGAACGAGCCTTTTGGGGGGCGTGGTTAAAGTTGTGAATGCTCTACACATGGAGCGATTCATTTCGGACAGTTTGAAACGCGAGGGCCGTTATTGGTACGTGATCTGCCCTCGCTCAAGGAAAAACCTCCAGCTTGACTTGAGAACGCCCCCGTGATAGATAAATGTATTTATAATGAAGCCAGCTGCAATGGATCATTGATCCACCAGGAGGTGCAGTGGGGTTCCACACTGGAGCTCATGTGAAATAAAGTCAGATACACTACGCTGGATGTACAGCGGAACTTTGTTAAGATCCATATGTCACGGATATCATACTCTATGCTAAATAAGAGACATGTAATCATTTACAAAATATCAACATGTTGTTATTTAACAAAATAGTTTTGTTATTCGAAAAAAACGAACGGGAGGAAATGCAGCGAGGCTCTCGATTTTTAATCCTAATTTAATCATCATCTTCACCACGATCATTTATGTTTATGTTCGCCGAATTGACATGAAATCACTGACACATATGAATATATTGTATTCAACTTCATTAAAACGTTATTAACGTGCCTAAACTCAGTAATTCACCAAAAATATGTATATTTTAATGGAGTTTCGTCGGTCGATCAGGATCCCAAAGTGTAGCGGAGGGATCCTCATCTGGATGAAGGGTGTTATTTTCCCCATAAAGAACAAGTCGCTGCAAATTATCCCGCTTATTACATGGCCACATTCTCAACAAAGTAACGACATGACTCCCAATATTAATTGAAATGCTTTTATGGATTTAGAAAATGTTTTTATTGATTTAAAAAATAGTTGTATGTATTGATTTAAATTCACATGCATCCGCTAAGAAAAATAATCCGTTGTTACAGTTTTTTAAACAGTCTGAATGAAACGGCAGCTCTCAGCTGTGTATTTACACAGCTAATGGCCCATCAACCACAGCTCTCTCCCCCCCTCCCCCCCTGATCTTTCTTCTCCAGCAGCTAAATTAACAGTAGGTTACTCTGAGTGACCATAGACTGTATGTCACAAGCTTACAGTTAGTGACGTAACAACACCATAAAAGCTGGTGGGTTGAAAGCAATATGGGAGGTAAACATAACTACAATAATTGTGACTTATTTATTGTGGCTTTTATGTTTTTAGGTATAACATTTTATGTCATTCAGGCTTAGAGTTCACCCTTCTCTAAAAGCCTTCAACAATGACAATATTCATTGTAATTTAATAAATCCTTCCAACACACATTGTAAAAAATAGCCTACTGTAAGTTAAGAAATCATTTCAATATGTACATCTTCTGATGTAACAACAATAACATTATAAATAGTAACATAGATGAACATGGTATTGCACATTTAGCTTTGAGTGTTACTGACCTGAGATGTTTTTATGACATGAATTAAGGTGACTGAGGCTTTTTAACATACAGGGATGCAAACTCATCAGGTATGAAAAAGGTGACAAGGATCCGAGCCCCCGGCTCCCCCACCCCACGGAATGACAGAGGATTTTAGCAGTCAGAACAACTAAAGCAGCAGTGTTAATAATAACAGAAACGCCAAAGAGTCAGATAATAGAAATATATAAAAGCATTTATTTCAAATTGTGGAGCATTCAGTTTATAATTTTGGCAGTACTGTTGAGCATTTTGAAAATCTATTTTCAGGCCTCTGTGCAAGGCTTAAGTCTTTTTATCTTTATAGCCACATGGTGTAAAGTAACTAAGTTCATAAACTCAACAAGTACTATACTTGGGCACAATTTTGAGATACTTGTACTTTATTTAAGTATTTCAATGTTTTGCTACTTTATTCTTCTACTCCACTACAGTTCAGAGGTACATGGTGTACTTTGACTCCACTACATGTATTTAATACCTTTAGTTACTTCACAGATCTGGATTAATTAAGTGAAATATAATCAAGTGTTAAATCAGACTTTAGTTCCACCTGGAGTAAATCCACAAGCTACCCTGCAGTATACAAAGTCATTCAAACTAGCTGCACCTTTAGCAGCTTTGAGAACACTTTCATGATCAATCATTATAAAACATATCATATATATTGTTCTGAAATGGACCAATCTGCACAATGACTACTTTTACTGTCGCTACTTTCACTATATTTTGATGATAATACTTTTCTACTTTTACTTGAGGAACATTTTGAATGCAGGACTTTTACTGTAACAGAGTATTCCTACACTCTGGGACTATTACTTTTGCTCAAGTACAAGATCTGAGTACTTCTACTTATACTCAAGTACAATATATACAGTATACTTATACCACCTCTGTTTATAGCCTATGAAAAAAACTATTAGAAATAGAAGGCTAAAGCTAACGTTAGCAGATAGTGACAATGTATGCTAGCTAGCTAGCTCAACGATTCCTTAAATAATATTGCCACAAAAAAACTTTTCAGTTCACATCACGCTCTGCCGCTCCGACAGGGAGCTCTGCTCTGAACACCTGAACGGCCCGTTCTAACAGCTGTTCACCAGCGGTCCAGTCTGTGCCACAGTGACTCCGGACGCACAGTTAATATTAACGAACGCACCCGTAGGTAATGTAGCTGCTGAAGCTAGACCATCATCTCGGAGCAGCAGAGCCTTATTATACATCCATGAGCAGAGCCGACAGCCAGGAAGACTCGTGCACACAGCTCGTACTTCATTATAATATATAAAAAAAGAACACCATGCGTGTCATGATGGCACATAACAGCTCACGGCCGCAGATTACTCCGGATCCCAGCCCCCCCATACCCCAAAAATATTTGTATTGCAGATCTACATGAATTACACAAACGACTTATTTTGGATTCAAAACGGCGAATTTCGCCGAAAGGTGACAAGTTTGCATCACTGAACATAGACAGAGCACAACTGAAACATAACATCTGAAACGATGTAACAACATAATACACTTGTGGGGATGCTTGGGATGTGAGGAGTGAGGGACACGGCTTAGAACGGGCGTGTCACCTGGCAGGACAGGAGAGTGTGTGCACCAGTCTGCCTTGATCTATGAATTCATGTCCGTGACACTCACTGCTGCCCACAGCTGTTTTATAGAAGGAAATTCCTTCACTTCATGAAAGTGTTTTAACCACACACACCTCTACACACACATGACGGGTGTTATTTTCCCCATAAGGAACAAGTCGCTGCAAATCATCCCGCTTATTACACGGCCAAATTCTCAACAAAGTAACGACATAACTCCCAATATTAATTGAAATGCTTTTATGGATTTAGAATTTTTTTTTATTGATTTAAAAAATAGTTGTATGTATTGATTTAAAAAATAGTTGTATGTATTGATTTAAATTCACATGCATCCGCTAAGAAAAATAGTCCGTTGTTACAGTTTTTTAAACAGTCTGAATGAAACGGCAGCTCTCAGCTGTGTAATTACACAACTAATGGCCCATCAACCACAGCTCTCTCCCCCCCTCCCCCCTTGATCTTTCTTCTCCAGCAGCTAAATTAACGGTAGGTTACTCTGAGTGACAAGCTTACAGTTAGACACAACACTGTCATTGCAAGTGACCCTCAGTTAGTTGACTTTTATGTTCAACTGCTAAATTCGTTACTGATAACAAAAAGGGCTTCTACTGTACCTAATTACCTTAACACTAGAACCGCCAGAGGTTTTTGTATAGGCCTACCTAAACCCGTCAAATCCCGCTATTAGAATGCAATTTTTAACAACATACTTTCAGGAAAAGTCAGGGACTGGGAGACTTTAATATTTTATTGAAAAAAAGTTACATTGCACACACACAACAACACATCACACAAATTGACCCGATTGGCGGTTCTAGTATTAAATAAACTCACTAATTAATGAAACCAGTTCAATACGCATTATTCTTATTCTTATCATTCTTTATGAGCGCAGAAATAGTCTTAAAATCAGATCTGTTTTTTAAATGAAATCTGACGGCAGGCAGTTAGCTCTGATCACCTATGACAAATGCGCCGCACCTAATCGCTGGCCATTCAGCCACAGACACTGTTCGAAATGGGGGGGAGCTAGGAGGAGCTTGGCTCCCCCGAAGAGGGAGGGAGCTCCCCTGAAGGCTGACTTTGAGATAAATAGGGGGAGCCCAAAACAGTCGTGCATATTTGTGTCACACAGATTAGAAATGTTGAGTTTCTGTAAATAACAGTTCTTGAAATAAATAATAGTTATTGTTCATTACAGTTTCTGAATATTTGTTTTATATTTGTGAATATGTCTGGGTGTTGCCATCTGTATGGCGGCGCTGCATTCTTACTTACGTTGCTATGATTATGGCGGTGATGCCGGCGCGGTATTTGAAATGTTCATATTGATATTTTTTTAACTCTGGCTGTGTAATAAAAAAATATGGCAAAACGAAAACAGCCAAGCGTCACAGCTTTTGGATTCACAAGCAAAGAAGCGAAGGAGTCTAAAAATGACAACGTGAACGGAAAACAACTTTTAGTTGGCCGGCTGTAAGCGGCGTTAGGGTCGAGTTTGACAGCTCCACACCGAGGGAGAGGCCTGCCGATGCGGAGCCTGAAGAGGCTTCAACAACGGCCACATCCGCCGGCATAGTGACACCGTCTGTATTAGTAGAAGAGTGTTTTTATAGCAATTGATCGCATCCGCGCTGCTGCGCCAGTCAACAGAGCGTGCGTGTGACATATTTAGAAGCAGGATGTGCTCTGAAAAATAGGGCTCCCCGAAAGCAAATGGGTAATTCGAAAACTGACAGAGCTCCCTCTATACAAATCAAACTGTAGAAGGTGTGAAAGCACCTATTGTTTTAAATAATGGTCGGAATGTGACCCGTGAGCCTTCTGAATTACCGTGGGACAGCACATTCTAAACTAAAATGTTCAATCAATAAAGTAACATCTTATCTTATCTTAATAATATCTTCATATTAATAATAATAATAAATCATACAGTATGTGTCCGAAAGGGAGCAGGAGGAAGCAAACACAAAAATATACTGCATATTAAAGCAAACGATTGTAAAGGTTAAAGTATGAGCATAACAAATAAAGAAGTGTAATGTAAACATTTACATTATAATTATGATTATTTAATATATAAAGACTATATATTATTGAATTACAAGATTAGATATACTTTAGTTGATCTAAAATATTGATGTGTTAAAATGCTCTTCAAAACACAACTGAAAGTCCATGAAACTTGTCTTTCTGTATTTGTGAATGAAGCGCCATCTCCTGGTTAAAACCTGAAATTGAAAATCTGGCAACTCCCTCTTGGAAAATAGTGGGAGGGCTTAACATTCCTCTATACTGGTCTTTGGCTGGTAGTAGGCAGGAAGCTGTAAGCTGGAGTCCGAAATTCAGTGCTCCATCTGTATGTGTCACGATTCTCATGTTATGTCACGTTTATAGTTTTGTAGGTTTGGGTGTTTTTGCGGTTTTCCATGTCATGTTTCCCTTTGGGTTATTGTCTGGTCCTTTTCCCTGTGTTTTTCCTCTTGTCATTAGTTTCCCTGGTGTGTCTAATTATCTGATTATGTTCACCTGGGCCCCTGTGTTTTCTCCTCCCTCCTCACCTGTGTCTTGTTGTGTGAATAGTCTTGTGTGTATTTAAGTTCTGGGTTTTCTGTCTGTCTTGGTCGGTTCGTCTTGTTCCCTGACTAGTTCTGCGGTGAGTGTTCTGTTTGTCATTGTACATTTATATCATAGCCTTGAAATAAAGGAAGTTTCAGTTTATATCTGCATTTGGGCCCTGCTTGTTTCACAAACCGTGACAGTACGAACCGACCTTAAAATGGACCCAGCAGACCTTTTGAAGCTACAGTCGAAACGTCTTGGATATTCTCTGGAGTATATTTTTTATACGTGGAAAGGCGCCTCATCTAGACGGGGTAGAGAGGCTGCGTTGAAGGAGGCACGTCAGGAGGTTGCTCGCAAGCCCTGGCTCTGGAGCTTGTTGCCCGAGTGGCTTAAGATTTTTTCATGTAGCCCTGAGAGCCAGTCCTCATTTTCTGACCCTTTCTTGGGGTCTGGTCTGGAGTTTGGGGGTCCATGAAGCCTCCAAAAAACTCCTAAGAGACGCAAGGCCAGGGTTCCGGCTCCAGCGCCAGACCCAGCAGCCGTGGCTCCGTGCTCCAGTACCGGCCCACGCAGCTTTGCTTCCATACTCCATTACCTGGCTTACACAGCCAGGGTCCAGGCTTCCGCTCCGCGCCCATCAGCCATGGTTCCGGCTCCAGAACCGGACCTTACAGCCATGTTTCCGGCTCCAGAACCGGACCTTACAGCCATGTTTCCGGATCCAGTGCCGGCCCACACAGCCATGTTTCCGGCTCCAGAACCGAACCTTAGAGCCATGTTTCCGGCTCCAGAACCGGACCTTACAGCCATAGTCCCGGCTTCAGTGCCGGCTCCAGTAACCATGGTCCCGACTCCGGCTCCTCGTCACCTGTGGGCTGTCCGTCCGATGCCAGCTCCCCATGTCCTGTCGGCGTACCGGCCGACTCCAGCACCTCGTCTCCTGTGGGCTGTCCGTCCGATGCCAGCTCCCCATGTCCTGTCGGCGTACCGGCCGACTCCAGCACCTCGTCTCCTGTGGGCTGTCCGTCCGATGCCAGCTCCCCATGACCTGTCGGCGTACCGGCCGACTCCAGCACCTCGTCTTCTGTTGGCTGTCCGTCCGACACCAGCTCCCCGTGTTCTGTTGGCGAACCAACCCACTCAAGTGTCGTTGGAGGTCCCGCAGACTGCCTTTCTGCCGGGGGTCCTGCCAACTCCATGAATTGTCCAGTTGGAGGTCGCGCAGACTACTCTTCTGCCGGGAGTCCTGCCAACCCCATGTCCTGAGCCGTTGGAGGTCCCGCAGACTACTCTTCTGCCGGGGGTCCTGCCAACTCCATGTCTTGTCCCGTTGGAGGTCCCGCAGACTACTCTTCTGCCGGGGGTCCTGCCAACCCCATGTCCTGAGCCGTTGGAGGTCCCACAGACTGCTCTTCTGCCGGGGGTCCTGCCAACCCCATGTCCTGAGCCGTTGGAGCTCCCGCAGACTGCCCTTCTGCCGGGGGTCCTGCCAACTCCATGTCCTATCGCGTTGGGGATTCTGCCGACTGCTCTCCTGCCGGGGATCCTGCCGGTCCTGTGTCCTCTTCCATCGGGGATCTTGCCGACACCGGCTCCTGACCGGCCTCCGGAGCTGTCGGGTCTTTACCCCTCCTCGGACTCTGCCTTGCCCCCTGGCCGTCCGCCTGAGATTCCCTCCATGGACTCTGCCTTGCCCCGGGCCGTCCGCCCGAATTCCCCTTTTTGAACTCTGCCTTGCCCCCGGGCCGTCCGCCTCTGAATTAGCCCCGAGTGAAAAATGCTAACCTATTCCTGCCGAAAATCACTCCTAGCTCCCTTATTACTTATCCTAGCTGCACATCCAACACATCGTTTATGATCGTAAAGACACAGAATCTAACGGTGCCCACCTCATCAATGAAAGATACAAACTCACGACGTTATCAACAAAAACGTACATCAAAACATGTGGCGCTAGGTAGCATACAACGCTAACATGGATTACCTTGGTTTTGTCTGGTCAAAACTGGTCTTCAATGGCATTAAAACGATAAAAACGATGCTGTAGTTAATCCATAGGTTAATATCCAATGTGGCTGTGTCCCCCTTTGTTCTGATAATCTATAAGCAATAAAACTGCAATTTCGTTTTCAAATAGTAGAGCAGGCCATTCCTACGCTCTGTAGCAAGATTTAATGTGCGAAGGCGCAACCTTTTTTTTAACATGAGTGTGTGCGGGATGATGTCCCTTCGATTCTATTGGCTCTAACGGTCAGAAAGAGATGTCACATGTCAAAATCGAAGAAGGGGGGCCAGAGATAAGGAAAATCCACCCAAATGGCCCCAGAAGAGGGTTTTTTGCTAAATCTGTCTAAACAACTCAAATATCACTTGTTTTGCATCAATCTTGATACAGGGTACTTATTATATGTTGTAGACTACTTTGGATTCCTAAAGCTTTTAGTCTACTAACCCATCATCCAAGGTTAGTTTTCACCAGTGCTTGAATTGGAATAAAAAAGGTGCCAGTACTCTAAATCAGCAACTGTTTCAAGTCAATTTATTTATAAAGCCCAAAAACAAGAATTTGGCTCAAAGTCATATATATCCAATAATGCTGGTGGGTTTGTCTCTTTACTGTATATTTGAGAAAGGCTCACTGTACTTCACCAAAATGACTCAGGGTGCATCTGAGATTAGAGGGGGTGCAGGGGTAAAGTACTATTTTTATAAGTGGGGAGTGGATCTAACACAAGATTTCTTTTTAAATATTGAAGTTCAATGCATCAATCTGGTGCACTTTGAGAGCAAAATTAAGAGATGGATACATCTCTCAACATCCATATGAAACAGAACTTTAAGCAGATTTTCTTTTTCTTTATGGATATTTTACAAATCAGTCCCCTTTTAAACTCTATTCTTCTTTTACTGTCATATAGTATTTCATTTTTAGTGAGTTACTCAGATGAGTGCCAGGAGACAGCGTTTGGTACTCTGGTACAATTGTGGTGAAGGCATCTGAGTTAGATGTATTTGAACCGAAATGTCTACATGCATAGCAGAAGATGGTCTCTTTTTCACAGGAAATTCCAGCCAATCTCTGTTTTTAAACCATGAGCTGCAAAATGAGCGCCTTACCCCACTGTACAGGCGAGTTGGGAACTTGTTTAAATATAGGACCTGGGAAGGCTCTGTTTTGCCGAGGTCCTCTGGCACTTGCGGGCCGCCGAGGGGTGGCGGTGTTTTGAGCGACGAAGACTGCTGCTCCGGGGGCGAGGCGGGCAAAGCGGCGGCAGCACCTCATGACGCATCTACTGAGTACTGAGTACCGCCGTACCGGCACCGTGCCGGTACTCAGTAAGAAGTAACGGTACCAGATGGGTAAAAATCAGAAGTCCCAGTACTGTGTACCGGTGAGTACCGGCCCAATTCAAGCACTGGTTTTCATTATAAGTACAAAATATTTTTGGGACGGACACTATAATTTACAGTTTTTTACCATGTTCAATCTGAATTTTCTTTAAAATAAAAAAATCTAGATTGATTCTGACTTTTCTACATCCAACTCACAGGTTTATCATTACTTTGAGAAAAAAGATTATTAATTTAACCCTTTTAGAAGGGAATAATGGTAATTTATTCTGGGAATATCATTTTCGAGCCTGAAACCTGAAAAACAGGCTTGGGGCTTAAGAGGATTTATTATCCATCCATGAGAAGAACCCGTATGTGCGCTTACAGAGCATGCGCCCCTTAAGCCCCGCCCCCCGAGATCTCACTCTCAGCTCCCTAGAATAAATGGAGAGAAAATAAATCTAGATTCGGATTTTAGTGTATTTTACAACTTTAAGGACCTAATGATGCTAATAAGGGCTATACAATAGTTCATACTGGGTAGTTTATTTAGATTAAAATAAATTATCCGCTGATTTACAGACGTCTCTTTCCCCATGTTAGTCAATAGGAAAAAGTATTTCTGGGCCCAGTGACGTCACGGACTGATACGGAAATTGTAGTACCGCCGTTTGGATACAACACATTTTTACCTCAGGTCTCGTTCTTTCCTATGAGAGCTGCTCATTGGCGCATGAGGACAAAATGGCCTAAGATTTTCGAGTGCAAAACGTCACAGATTATCGATCATGCCTGGCTGTCAGAGCAGAAGTACCCGTATGTGCGCTCATAGAGCATGCGCAGTTGAGTTGTCCCTTAAGCCCCGCCCCCGCACTCCCGCTCTCGGAGTCTACATTGGCAGCTACGAGGAAAACATCTGAATCTCGAATAAAACTGTTGGTCAACTAGTTGCATTGTGGTTAATGATTTATGAAGAAGAATGAACGAAGACCCTCCTCCAACACTGCATCCAGTTCTCTTTATAGTTTCAAGTTTCAAGGCTTTATTGTCATTTGTATATTTGCTACAGTGTAGATATGTTGCAACAGTGCAACATATATATATGACATAGAACAAATAGAACAGATAAAATAGTGCAATAGAATGTTTTGAGATGTGCAAGTAAAAACAAATAAAAATTGAAATAGTGCAAGAATAGTCTATATAGTAAATGGCATGATATATTAATCCATGACATCAATTGTTTTGCCATTTTGGAGCCAAGATGGCAAAAGGGTGTGTGTTTTTGTTGAGGGGAACCTGGGTCCCACTCGCATAAAGGTAGTAACAGGCCTATTGGTTGATGAAGATCAAAAAGCTGGAGCATCGTTTTAACAATGTCCTGGATTAGGGATGTCCCGATCACCTTTTTTGGCTCCCGATCCGATTCCGATCATTTGATTTTGACAATTTGCCGATACCGATTTTTCCAGATCCGATCTTTATGAAATTCATTAAGAGAAAAAAAAGCATTCAAGTTGTCCCTTAAGGTTATTTTTAAATTTAAATTGGATATTCTATCCAACATGGATATAGCTTCTTTCTTTCACAGCAGCATTGGATCAGTTCAGTTGTGCAGCATTGGATCAAAACAAAATAAAGCTTTCAGTACTCGTTAGCTTACTGCTACAATTAGACACTGCGCCCTGCCCACTCTGTTGCCAGATTTGAGAGAAATAAGCAACCAGGTCTATGAAAACAAGCCCCAAAGAAGCAACACATACATGATGTTGTGTCATTTGAAACCAAAACTAAGGCCTCAGGATGACTTTAAGACTTGAACATGGTCATTTTTGTTTTGTAACATTGAATACAACATTTAAAAAAAAGTATTTAAAAAATAAATAAAAAAATAAAAAAATCCCGATCCCCGATTTTTTTTCTCCCGATTCCGATCTTTTGAAAATCACGTGATCGGCTCCGATCCCCGATCACGTGATCGGATCGGGACATCTCTATCCTGGATTCATGATGTTGTTTGTAACAGTTTACAGGGAACTGCCAAACGATGCAGTTTGTGGTGAGTATGTGCAGTGTGTGTTTGTGTCTGTATGACTGCATGCGTCTTTAAAGCCAGATATTATGCCCAGTTTATATTTAAATGCAAACACAGCGTAGACTCTGGCTTTCCCCAAGAGGGAAAAAAAATATTTTCTTTACTTCAAATTGAGTTTCTCAAAGTCTAATTTGTAGCAGCCCTTTGATGAACAAATGTTTTCAGACTATCCTGCTATAATGAAAAGGGAGTGAGTGCAATTTTAAATAATCCCGAGCTCTGAACCCTCTGTGACTGTAAACTTTAAAAATTAAACTTTAGAATTTGTATCAATTACACTTTCAAGTTCTGACGGGGCCTTAAATAAGAGCCAGGAGCGCCGGCTATGGAAAAAGTTTACCACACAAGATTCATTTCCACTACAGTCGTCTCCGCCATTGGTGACATCAATCCCTCATGTGAAGCATTTACGTTTTCAACCAATACACACTGAACACACACTACTGTCTCAGGCTCTCCCTTGATGACTGGGGTCAATGAGTGTGCGTGTTTGTCAGCTCGGATCGTTAATGAAACGCTCACACAAATACAGCACAGGCAAATATTTACAGCCCAGCCTGGAGATTTCATCACGGACAAATCTGTGATTCTTCAGGAAGCACTGTATTTCTTTATTTGCCAAACAAGAGCGTATAGTCAAGATCAAACTTGTTCTTGGCTTGATGAATGTGGAGGAGCAGGAAGTATACTGCCTTTGACTTATAACCAGTGTAATTTTAATTTAAATCATATGAATCAACGTCTGCCCAGAGCAGAAATGAAATGTTTCTAAATGGAAACATCTGACTCTAATTGATTAAGAACAATGATCTGCATGGTAGGTCCTGAATATCCTTGTTTTGATACTGATTTTGATTTCTTTTTATCCATGACTAAAGGAAAAGGAACTGCTGTGTGTTTCCCGTTTTCATAAATCTTTACTTATAAACCTTCAAAACTAAAGTTTTGTTATGCAACATTTTATCTAATTATCGTTCATCAAAGATTACTGGATATTTGTTTTAGTTTTTCTGCAACTCCAATGTAATAGTTAGACATTAGGCTAGTGATATCTGTTGCAAACCAAAAATCTATATGTGTCCATGCCTCAAAATATGGTATATATCTGTATATTTGCATTTCTTCTAGCATAACCACATTGTTTTATTTAACCAAAGCGTGATTGTAAACTAATTGGAACATTGTCAGGTTTACTGTTTCTGTTAATGGATTCTATATTATTAAGTTGGAATAATAATGGAAACTATTGAAATAAAAGCTTGTTTCTAAAAACAGTTTGGAGGCTGTCCATATTTTGTTTGTATTTTCAATCAATTTAGTTCACCGAAAGGTTGCTTTTATTTTTTCAGTTCTCACAAGTTCTTACCATAATGCACGATATACACACATTCCACAAAGTGGGGTGGGGGGTCTCCCATTACCGTTTCGGAACTCAATACGTATAATTTTATTAAGGCGTCCAAGAGTGTGTCAATATGAAGCTAAGGGAAACACCAAAGCAAGTGTCATGGCGGCAAATACAAATAAATGATGGGACATACTGTATTTGTTGTCGATGTTTATAATACACTAATTTACTACATCCTATGTAGCACAAGTCACTATACATGTTATCGAAAATATTGAATTTATCTACCGCACCTACAATGACCGAATCGGTACCTACAAACATACTGTATGTGTGTTAATATTTGTTGATTCTATGTATACTTGAAAAGTAAAACCAATCAAAAGTGTGTAATACCTAATTCCCATCAGTCCCAGACTTGACTGAACTTTAGCAGTCAGTGGTTGCCTTTAGATGTTCCCCTCTGGCGCTCTCGCACTACCACTCGCTCTCTCTGTCTCCTCACCTTTCCACCAGAGTCCATATTTTCTGGATAGTGAGCTATCATATTTTACTATTACCTATCAATTGGTTTCTAATCGCAGTAACGAGGCAGCTAGCTGGCTGGTGACAGAGCGCTAACGGCCTCGCAGGGAACATTAAGGAGGCTGGGTTATGCTGTGGGCCGTTAACTACCTACAGGCACTGGCTAATGGCTGCAAATGACCTCCTCAGTGGCTATTAGTACATAATTAGAACCTGCAGACCAGTGGTGACCTCCGCCGGACACACGTGATTACTCCTCTCCCCGTGTGTTCCCCCATACTCCCCTGCTCTCTCCTTCCTACCGTAGTCTCTCCACTCCTTTCCTCCTTCTTGTTTCCTTTTCTCTAATGCTCTGTAGGATTACATTGAATCCCTGGTGGGAAGACTACCACTAAAATTAATCTCTTTATAGTGCCCCAGTACAGAAATACTCCACCATACTGTAGGTCCTGGGAAATTACATTAGGATAGAATATTCATTGCTACATTCATACGAGGTCTGATCATGGTATAAAGTGGTTTCAGTGTCAGGGTAAATGTAATCATTTTTAAAAGCTTACGGCCCTTTTTTTAACTTGCTGACAATTGCCAGCACCTCCTTGACCTGATTCAGCAGCACTTCCTTAAATCAGCAGCTCTGCAGTGAAAAGAGAAGCTAAACGGCAGATAAAGTGCAAGGTGCTGCCACGCCACAAAAGGGCTCAGTCACACTAACCTCCGTGTACACTTCAGCAACTATGGGATTAGTTTTGTGTGATAAAGCAACACTTTCTCAGAATTAAGCAAAACTAAGAGTTTAAAAGAAAAAGAAATTGAGTCAAGCAAAATACATTTAAATTCAAAAATAAAACTATAAGTTGAAAACAAATCATTTGTGTAATCATGTAAACTACAAGTATTTGTTCTTTCTTTTAACATGTCTTTTTGTTTGCAGTTCTCTTTGCTTCTTATCAGACATTTTCTCTCGCTGAAGCTCTCTCGTTTGCGCTCCTTCATTTTTTGTTTTCGATTCTGACACAAACGTCCCAGGGGTGCGTCCCCATTGGCTACTCAGCTTTTGAGTGACAGCCCAGTCCTCCAGCGATTGTATAGTGCAGCTGCACCTGCGGTAGCTGAGCGTGGACAGAAGACCCCCAGAAGAACCAGCATTTCAATTATTATAATACTAGAAGTGAAAATACATGCAAGTATTGATCATTTGTTTTGTTTGTGCTGTACTATACGGTATGTTTCTTTATTGTGTTAAGTGAGAAGTAAAGCTGTGCTATGAAAGTTAGCTTTTGCTACCTTTAGATCCATAACAATGCAAGCTAAGTAGCCTAACAGCAGGGACAGTTAGCTACTTAGCCATCAGTGTGTGAGCGTTCAGACACCGAGCGTTCAGACACCGAGCGTTCAGACACCGAGCGTTCAGACACACTCAAACGGACTCGTGTGCCTGACTCTACCAACAGGCTTTCATGATTGTTTAGATATGCAAGTATAAGCCATGATAGCTTATTTTATTAACATGCTAATTTGATATGAAAATCAATGTAGGCTGAGTTAACTACTTCTCTTTGTAGGAAAACTGACTGCCCCTGAGCTGAGTTTTATTTGTCAAACAAATGTTGAACTTTGGCTTCTCTTCTATGCATTGCAACATGCTACACATAGGCTACTCGTATAAGTATCAGATTTGAGCTCTCTTCCTATTAATTTCCAATTCGATTTTTTTTTTTAAATGTTGAATTAATGACACAATTCATTTGTTTTTTTCTATATGGAGACCTGTTGATAGTTAACTTCATATTTTTCATTTCCTAAAACATTTATTTTCCTCGCATATTAAAAGTGTGGATCATTGAGACAGCGTGGTGTCCAGAGGTCTTCTCCCATTCGCCACTTCCTGTGAGAGGACGGCATCAAATCCACTGAGGGGGGGGGGGGGCATGAAGAAAGACCTTCACCAGCTTCATCCACGCTGGGCGTAGTTGTTATCACTGGATCAGTGTCATTTCATTTGACCAAATGTCTTTACATTAATAGATTTTATTATTATCGACCTTTTAGTTTTATGTCCTTTTATTTAAAACATTCTTTGAGACTTCATCTTCTGGTTCAAATTTCAATAAATGTAATTTGTATAATCACTCTTTTGTCTTTATTCTACATAAAGATTTTAGAGATTCCATTCAAATCTGTTGATTATTCATATCTTCCTCAGGCTAGGAATAGTATGTTGAGTTTTTAATGCTAAATGTATATCATTTTCTCACAGGATATAGAATGAGACAACACCGTTTTGATCCATTGTGTATGAATGCTTCAGCTCTTCAGACCAACATAGTAAGATGTGAGCATGTTCCTTATTGTGTTGGTATGCAACCTAGGTCTGGTCTGTTTAATAAAGCAAATATGCCACTTTTATATTGTAGAGTTTGTTAAATTAAAGCAGTCTTTAATTGTTTGTCTAAACATAGCAATATATGCTTTTGAAATGTAACATGTCTTTGAAAAAATAACAGTATACAGTTTATAGTGTGTATCACCTTTAGATTGAAAATACATAGATGTGTTTTTGATCTATAACATAGATAGACAGCCACTTTATCGATCTCAAATTGGGAAATTATTTAACAGCAGCAGTGTGTTCAGGTATTAAAATATGTAAAGTTGGAATAAAGTATAAACTACACAACACAAGTCTAATGCACAGCAATCCATAAGATAAGTCCGATATGTTCATGAAACTCCCCAGGAGACACCGACACTAACGTGGCCAAGTGGACTCCGGAGTTTGCTGCATGAGTAGCCAATGGGGACGCACCCCTGAAAGTCCCGCCCACCTGGGATGTTTGTGTCAGAATCTAAAACAAAAGATGAGGGAGCGCAAACGAGAAGAGCTGCAGCGAGAGCAAAAGAGAACTGCAAACAAAAACCTATGTTAAAACAAAGAAAAAATACTTATAGTTTACATGATTACACAAATGATTTGTTTGCAACTTAGTTTAATTTTTTAAATCAATTTAATTTTGCTTTACTCAGTTTTTTTTCCTCTTAAACTCATAGTTTTGCTTGATTCTGAGAAAGTGTTGCTTTATCTTTATGATACAAAACTAATCCCATACAGCAACGGTCTCCCGTTACCCAGAACAAAAGAGGCGCTTTACTAGGTTAGTGTCAGCTCAGGAGCAGCAGGGAAACAATGAGAGAACAACAAAGGAATGTGCAGATTCTTTTCGTGTGTGTGTTCGAGGAAAATGCTACACAGTACCAGTGCCTTAAATTATCAGTGAATTATCTCTGAGCCTGTGGGAATTATGTGGGTTATTTGTAACAAGCAGTCAAGGACAAGTGGGCCTTGTGTTACAACTCTGAGATGAATACTAAACACAACAAAAGCCAAGTATATATCTTTCCAGGCCATCTTCTAGCCTTGGAAATAAGAAACAGGTAGCTGAGCTGATAATGAGTGGAGCTGGTGAGGACATAGAGCAGGGAGTAAACACTGCTGGACAAATGCAACTGGCACTACCACCGACACAATAAATACAGCTGTTGTACCCTTGACCATGTCACTGGCTTGGCACAGTAGCGCAGTATTCTAATGCTGAAAAAAGAGCGATGGTGCTCAGTCAGTCTGTTGTTAAAGCGGTACAGTCAAGGTCTGCAGGAAAAATCTCAGAGGAACCAAGGCAGGTCAAGGATCTGTACCCTGTTTCAAGGTTATGTTAGTCAAAAAAACTGTTGCAGGTTTCTGCTTATTAGACAAACTTTGACTGTACCTGATAAGGCCCAGGCATGTATGAGAAACAGTGACATACACTATTTTATTCAGGTAAAATAACTGTTACTTTATTGAAATTGTACTCAAGTACAATTATGCTTAGATAAAAGTAAAAAGATAGGTCAGTTGGAATGTACTCTTGATTTTTTTTTTAAATAGAGAAAGACAACATTTATTATTTTTGATAAAACAAAAAAGAAACCTATATATAGTGGAACATTATGTCACTAAGCCCTAACGTCTAATGCAACAATAAACTCCTTTTTTGTTGTCAGTGACATTGTAGACTGTACAAACAATTATATCAATTAATAATATGCAACCGCCTTCTCAGTAATACTTTACAGCAGTTAACTAGAAAAGAGGTCAAAACTATAAGTGTCGTCAAAGGCCTCTAAATAACATCAAATTAGTTACGTTTTTTTTTTTTTTAAACTGGATACTTGTGAAACAATTGGTCGGACGACGTGTCACATGTCCTTCTCCATTCTCTTCAATCTCTAGTTGCTAATCCGACTTAATGAGCAGTGCATGGAAAAGCTTAATAATACTGAAATCATAAGTAGTTCAAAATATAGATGCTGTATCTGCGATGTCATACATTCATTTCCATTGTGAAGCTGAAAATGGATGACTCTGTATGTCGCCAATTTGGCAGATTCGCTAGTATCCATCTCCCGGCTAACCCTTAAATGGATCTGTCAGTGCATTTGAGGCATGGTAAAGCAGACGCGCAGGATGCTAGCAGCTAGCGACCTGAGACTCCCCGATGTGTCACTCACATGAGCACATACCATATAATGCATAACTATAGGCCTTTAAATAATTAAAGCAGTCGTTGATACAAAAATTCACTACACGTACAGTTATCTTTATAGGGAAATTAGCTATAGGAACTAAACGTTTTTATATACATTTACTTTTCTGCTGTTATAAATTTGAAGATATTCTATTGAGCTTTGACTCCCTCTCGGAGCCAGCCTCTTGTGGCAATATGCTGAACTGCAGTTTTTGATACTTTCACAAACGTATCACTGCTCAGTCATGGAGTTTGTCTATTGGCTGAGAGCTACCAATGGACTGGACAATTAATATTAACACAAACCAATTATTTGAGACATACTAAAATTAATTGAAATCCTAAAACCAGCTCTCACAGATTCATATTGTGATTTGTTTGCGTGACATGCATCCTCCTCATTCTAAAGGAGATTAATGAAAGAGCCCCTTCACCAAGACTACAACAGTGTGACCAGTGTGAGACCTGTGCTGTGTACACTGCCCACCAGAGGTTGAAGCCCACTACTGCAGTTGGGTGGAGTGGGAGGTGTGGAGATGTGGGGGGGAGAAGATCCGGGGCATGTGTGAGGCCGGGCCAAGAGGTCTCCTGAGTATTCAGATATCCCAATTTCCTGTCCTGTGTCACCAGGCCCTAAAAAAAAAGTGTTGGACTGTGTCATGGCTTCAACACACACACACACACACACACACACACACACACACACACACACACACACACACACACACACACACACACACACACACACACACACACACACACACACACACACACACACACACACACACACACACACACACACACACACACACACACACACACACACACTGCTAGAATCCACTTCAAGACACTGGTACTTGCGTACCATGCTGTGAATGGATCTGGCCCTTCCTACATCCAGGACATGGTTAAACTGTACACCTCAGCACGTGCACTCCGCTCTGCATCGGCCAAACAGCTCGCTGCACCCGCACTGTGAGGGGGACCCAAGTTCCCATCAGCAAAAACACGTGGGTTTGCTATCCTGGCTCCAAAATGGTGGAATGAGCTCCCCATTGAAATCAGGACAGCAGAAAGCTTACACATCTTCCGGCGCAGACTGAAAACTCATCTCTTTCGACTCCACTTCGAGCGATAGAATTACTAACAAAGAACTGCTAACAGAGCACTTATATACTAATAAAGGACTGGCTTATCTAGAGCCAGTTGAGTAGCACTTGAAATGTTTGGCTCTATGAAACCTGATTTACTTATATGATTCTGTTTTCTTCAAGGCTGTATCTTCCTGGTTGAATGTACTTATTGTAAGTCGCTTTGGATAAAAGCGTCAGCTAAATGCAATGTAATGTGACACACACACACACACACACACACACACACACACACACACACACACACACACACACACACACACACACACACACACACACACACACACACACACACACACACACACACACACACACACACACACACACACACACACACACACACACACACACACACACACACACACACACACACACACACACACACACACACACACACACACACACACACACACCTCACTTCATTTATTTGCCTTAGAACTCTGGTCTGTGCGGAAACATCTCTTAACCAAAAGGTCCTTCTCTCTGCTCATGGGATTTCCAAATCAGCGCCCTGTTGCTGGCTCTCTTGCTCTTCATACAGATACAGGGTCAAACTGCCAAAAGCCACAGTTTACTGAGGATCACACAGTGGAAATATTCCTTCTCTTTGGCACAATGTTTCACATGCGAACAGTGGTAAATCATGCTGTAATATGAAGAGGAATTTAGCAGTGTGGTTGATGGTGGGGATCATGGCCTCAGTGTGGGCCAATTATCGTGGTGAAGGCATTGTGTCCAAAAATAGCCTCTGATTTGGATGCTGTTTTTTCAGGGGAGAGTCCAGCAGAGTGTGGCACAGCAGCTGTGCAGTGTGTCAGTTAAATGTTAGGGATAAACACAGTAATAAGCATGCACAGGCAGAGATCACAGACACACAATAAAATACACCTAATATTCGAAACATGCAAACACATTTGGATGCTTAAACACAGTACTATGAAAAAGGTTATCCTCGTGCAATGAAGGAATGCAAGGGAAAGAAAGAAAGCTTTAGTCAGTAAGAGAATAGAGACACGTGAAATTGCACTTCCATGTCATCCATTTCCTGGAGATGGCTGCAAACCCCTGGACACACTTAATCAGGAAAAGGGCACACCTCCGAGTATCCATTCTTTTGTAATGGCATTACAGCGCACAAGTAAGATTTAGAGATCCCTTAATGTGCCAGAGTCTTCTGCATAAAAGTATATACAAAGGTTAATATTGCAATAATATGTTCCTGGAGGGCATTGTAATCATTATCTCTCTGGTGGTATCAATTAGAAGCACTTTACTGCAGGTAATGACTAAGATTCTGGTGCAAAATGACATTATTATTATTATCCCCATCTATAATTTCAGAGTGGATACACAAGACATGGGGAAAAAAAGAGAAAAGCATAAGTTCAACCAAAGGTAGGCTTTAAAAGTGAGAGGACTTTTACTGTTGGACTCGAGGAAGGAAGCGGCTGATTCCAGTGTGTGGGCCGTGTATGTGCATACGCATGTGAACTTGTGGATGTGCTGGAAGTTTCAAAGGGCCAAATAATAAACAAATACAAAACGTGCATCCTCTTATTCATGCCTTGACTGTCTGTCCCAGTTTCCTCAAAGCAGCTTGTGTGTGTGGGGCGGGAAAGAGAGAAAGATACAACAACAAAAAAAGAAAGAAAGCTTCGACAACCTGGCGACAAATATTTGCATTCATCAAAGCACCGGAGTACTGTTCTTTGCTTTGCTCTATTTATCCACAGAGAAGGAGTGAGGGGGAAAACAGTTGGAGATGTGTATTTGTGTGTGTTTGTGTGTTGTGACCTTTGCGCTTAGCTCCAAACATTCATAACGAGTGCTCTTTCCCTTATTGACCCCCTCATCAAAAACATGAATAATTGAGGAATAAAAAATGCTCTTGGTTGTCCTAGTCGGCATTAAGCACAGAGAGGCAGGCCCTCAGACTTTTGATTTAGCTGCTTTATATTTAATAAGCACACACTAGAGCCTCACAGGCGCCTTTTTTAGAAGGATTTAATTGGACGTCAGTGACATCCATCACAGGGTTGTCATGGCATTGACCTTTCCACAGAGGCTATTCATAACCAGGAAGTTACATGAGCCGGGTTGCTGCCTACTCCGTCACACCCACCACCATGACGCTCTATCAGTCACACCGTCTCTGCGGCTGATACACCTCAGATTTGTTCGCCGACAAACAAATGTGCTCATCATCGCTAATGCTAAGATAATATCTAACATGGCTTCCTATTGTTTCACGGCGGCTTCCTATTCCAGATGATCTCTGAACTGTATTGTTAATGGTGCTGTTGCTGGAAGCCCATGTCTTATGTACAATACAAGTGGATAAAGTCTTTATATGGAGCATGGACCCTAGAGACTTTAATTCACTAAAGGTAATGGGAAATGCCCTGCAAGTTAAACAATGAGGAGAAGATACAGTGTTTGATTAGTGTAAAAATCTTCAAGGTGCTTACACTTAGCTTAAATAGAGAATAGATAAGGGCCTAACGTAATTAAAATTACAAGAACAATTAAAGAGGATATATTATGTAAATGTTCAGGTTAATATTTGTATTTTATGCTTCTACTGTGATATGTTTACATGCTATAAGGTTCAAAAAGGTTTTTATTTTTCTCACACTGCCTGTGTGTGCTCCAGTTAGCTGGCCAGCTTTGTTGTGACTGGTCAACCGCTTAGAGATGTAAGATAAGATAATATAAGATAAGATGGACTTTTATTAATCCCTGTGGGGAAATTCAGTTGTTTAAACAGCAACAGGGTTAGAGTGAAAAACAGGATAGCACAGATTCACACAGATGTCCCGCTCCTTAAGCTATCGTATAATGAGTTGGAGAAAAGCCCACAGGAAGTGCGCCAGATGTTGAAGCACATTTTTGTAGTGGCCAAACGTAGGTACTAGAACTTTCGTGTCAGTCCGTGACACCATTAGGCCATTCGTTTATCAGGGGATATATTTAACTTAATCAGCTACCAGTACGTATACTTTTATAGCCCTTCTTTTTTCGTGTCAGTCCGTGACACCATTAGGCCCCAAAATACGTTTTCCCCATTAACTTACTTTGGGAAAGAGTCTTCAGTTAATCAAGGGATGATTTATTTAACTGAAAGTGGACCTATTATGCTATATTGGAAAAATATATTGTAGGTCATACCTATACAAAACATGTCTGTGAAGTTTGTTGCTTAAAATACCAAACAGTTCACCCATTCTAGCCATGCCTCATACTACAGATACCCCTCTTTTGCAGCCCTGTTAGAGAAACGCGGATTTTGGGTCCTTAGCTTTAAAAAAAAAAAAAAAAAGTGGAGGCGGAGCTAATGCCTGATCAGAATTATACCGGAGATAAAGTTAAATTCTGCTGTGATAAAACGCCATCCTGTTTAAACCACATCAAAGATTATTTCTGAAACAGTATGGAGCTCAAATGCTTTTTCTCTTGCGGGTTTATCACAAGGTGAGTCCCTTTTTTTATGTCCTGCTTTTTAAAACACATGTGCTCTACAGTACAGGTTAGCTCTGAGTGTTAGCGAGGCTTGCTAATGTAAAAAAAGGCGAGATTACGTCCAAAACACGTCAGGCATTGTTTCTGATAGCAACTTTCTGTGGGTCCTCCGCCGATTTAACGTCAGATCGGCAGCAAATCTGTATCCGCTCGTTGTACCCCCGTTTTTAAAAGATTTGGGTACGGAGGAAAAGAGAAAGGGTTTTATTTTCTGACGCTGCGTGAGTTCCCCGACATACCGGGGACACATATTTATGCAGTGCTTGAATTGGGCCGGTACTCACCGGTACGCAGTACCGGCACTTCTGATTTTTACCCATGTGGTACCGGCACTTCTTACTGAGTACCGGCACCATGCCGGTACTCAGCCGCCGGCAATATACGTATATATTGTAAACACAACGCAGCGCAAATGTGGGTCTGACTCTGCCTCACAGAGGGTGACTGGCTGTCTACATGACGTGGCCTGCCGACATTGCCACTTTCATACAGATCATACTAATGCCCTCGATTGGTCTCTGTGTGTCATTCAAGCTCGGGAGGGTGTGTGTTGGTGTATGTGTGGCGCGAGCGAGCGAGAAAGCGCGCGCACCGGTTACGTGTATTGTTGTTAGCATCTGGTGCTAGCTAGCTGCGCTAACGGATATAATGAGCTGTTTCAACAACAAGGTGGAGGGAGAGTCCTTTGCTGTCAGACTGAGAGGCTGAAACTACAGCTCTGGTGAGGTAAATTACTCTCTGAGTCTAGATAGTTAACTTAGTTTAAGTTATCTCAGTGGGTCTCAAACGGTTTGGTCACCATTTATGTAAACACATATTTCCATTTGAGGGGGTAGTGATTAGTAAAATATGCATGAATAATACAGGTGAAAAAAGGTAAGATAAACTTGTTGAGAGCTAAAACTAGTCTTTGCTGTTGCCTCAAAGAGGAGCAGGGGGGAGAGGAGGGAGACAGGAGAGGCCGATTCAGGAGCCCAGACACACTCACAACTATAAATGAACCAAAAACAAATAAATAAACAAGTTTAAATGTTTTTTCATATTGGATATTGTATGTTATTGGTTATGGCCATGTACTTATGATTTTATGATTATTTAAATGTATACATTTTTGTTTCATATGGGTGTAGTCTCTTTATTTCCCCCTCAAAATGCACCAGATTGATGCATTTAAGTCCAACATTTAAAAAGAAATCTTACCGGGGGAGCATGCCCCCGGACCCCCCTATAGGATTTGAGGCCCGGCCCCACTATTCCCAAATAGATTTGCAATTTTTTTTAAATAGTAACCCATCTCCATATGTTTCTTTTTGGGTAGTAGATTTAAACTAGAGGGCTATCACTTTGTGCAGCAACGCTATTGACAAATAAATCCAGCAAAATGGCACAAAAAACTGGTAGTGGCCTCAGGGACGAGGAGTCATTTAACCAGCCAGTAGGAATCAAGCTTTACTATAAAGAAAAAGTAAATCTGTTTACAGTTGTTTCATTATGGATGTTGAGAGGTATCCATATATCTCTTCATTTTGCTCTCAAAGTGCACCAGATTGATGCATCTAACTTCAATATTTTAAAAAAAATGTTCCCGGTGGAGATTGCCCCCGGACCCCCCTAGACTAGAGGGTGTCAGGTCCACTCCCCACTTATAAAAATAGCACTTTACCACTGCACCCCCTCTAATCTCAGATGCACCCTGAGTCATTTTGTTTAAGTACAGTGAGCCTTTCTAAAATATACAGTAAAGAGACAAACCCACCAGCATTATAGGATATACTATGACTTTGTGCCAAATACTTGTTGCTGATTTAGAGTACTGGCACCTTTTTTATTCCAATTCAAGCACTGTATTTATGTATAAAAGACATCAAAAAGTGCATTTTGAATGATAGGTCCCCTTTAATCAGCTACCAGTACGTACACTTTTATAGCCCTTATTTTAATTGTTATGGGGCCAACGTTTGTAAACTGCGCAAAAGAAGCCCAATTGTTACATAGTGGAAGTAACAAAGGACTCCAATGGAGGCATTCCAGGCAGGAGGGGGCGGGAGTGTGTGGGAGAGAAACTCCCTCTGGAGAGAACACATGGATTATATAGGAGCCTTTGCATGATTTGACCATCATGACCATTTACATCAGTGACCACCAACTGGCGGCCCGCGGGCCACATCCGGCCCGCCATACATTCTCATGCGGCCCGCACGACTGGGGTGACTGTGGCGTTGGCGGAGTGTTTACGTTTACTGCGTTTGTTCGCTCCCCACCCATTTTTTTTTTACAACGTCTTGTGAGTAAGGTGCAGTACCGGAGTCCAACAGAGAGGCAGCAGCTGCGGGACAGTAGACTGCGTACTGCGAAACCTTCCCTGCCTTGAAGACGAAGAAGTGATCCTTCGTTGTGAAGAGTCTGCTTTGTGCGCTCCGAACCAACCACAGCAGTGTGCCCGCTGCGACAGAGTCCAACAGAGAGGCAGGAGCTGCGGGACAGTAGCCTAGAAGCAGGTTTGGGTTGTAACGGAATACATGTAACGGCGTTACGTAATCAGAATACAAAAATCAAGTAGGCTAACTGTATTCAGCTGGCGTTACATTTGAAAAACGAGTAATCTGATTACATTTACTTTCGTAAACCTGAAGTGAATACATTTTGGAATACTCATTGGAATTTTTGGTGGAAAAGTTTCCTCACAAAATGTAATATTCATTACCGGCAGAACTGTGTGCACACTGCACAGCGCTGCAGCATGTCTGAGGCTCTGAGCGAGAGAGAGAGATGCAGTGTGTCTGTGAGGCCCCGCCCCCGCACGTAGATGAGAGAGAGAGATCTCTTTTAAAATATTTTGAAAGTTAGAAACGGAGATGGTTAGATAAAATGTGCAAGATAACGTTTATGTAGCATTTATTTATTGTCGAAATGATGACATTTCATAACTGGATCAAATCAAAGTGAATGGCCTGCTGCTGCTGAATGCATGGGGCAAGTGACTGGAAACAGTTTTAAAAGTTATTACATCGTTTCAGATAATAAATAATAATGATAATTCATTCTATTTAGGGGCGCCTTTCAAAGCACCCAAGGACACCTTACAATTCATAACATATTCCAAGGAAAGGTTTTAAGACAGTACAAAGAATGCAGTCCGGGTGATGTTTTTTATGTGGGGTGCAGATGAGGGGGAGCTGTCCAGAATGACACCAAGATGTTGTGTTTGAGTTCTTGATAAGCCATTAAAACAGTAAAATAAGGGTCTACTGTTCACCAAAACATACCCATCTGTTATGGAAAAATTAGGTATTCCAAAAGTATTCTAAACCTGAATATTCAGTATTCAGTAACTGATTACATTTACAAAGTAACCCTCCCAACCCTGCCTAGAAGTGATCCTTCGTTGGCGTGAAGAGTCTGCCAAGCTTTATGCGGTCCGCAGTACCTGAGCGTGCACCTCTAGCACCTCTTCCCCCCCCCCCCCCCCCCCCGGGTGAACAACTTCAACATTTTGGGCTATATAAAAATTGCTGGCCCGCGATAGTGTCTATTGGATACATTTTGGCTCTTGGACAAATGTAGTTGGTGACCCCTGATTTACATGCACAAACACCAATATAACACACTACAGGAAAGGGAAAAAATAACAAAAGCATAAAAGGGCCTCTTTAAAATTACAAGAATGATACTGGCCTTGCGGCTCGTGATTCTTGGCGAAGCTAGACAGTAAGCTAACATGCAAAAGTCCTCAAACAAAGATAAAAGGCTTGTCTTCTCTTGTTTTAACTGAAGCTGACTCTTTCTTGCAAAACTGTTACAATACAGAAATGAAAATACAAATTAGTATGCAGGCATAAATACATAAATGGCAGGCACACACAAATAAACTATTAAGTAGCACTGTACTAATATCAAAGCGACTAAGACATTTCACAAACAGAGCTAGCTCACATACTATTAGCAACCTGATCCCACCAGAATGCGTGACTCCACCACGACTCCTTAACACCGCATTGCGTGGTGGAGTCACGCACTCTGCTACATTTAGGTGTCTACACCACGCAAACAACCCCAATGTAAAGTGAATGAGGCTCCTTTGACGTGGTGCACACACGCATTTCTAAAACGTCCCGCAGTGAGCTTTTATTCTATAAAACGTTTTTAAAATCTACTTTATAGCTTGTAGTAACTCATGGGAGGCTTCTTTTATTTTATTTGTATTCATAATAATTTTTATTTTTCGTCAGAATGTAAAAATTACATTAGTTACGAATTTTTGTCCTCAAAAAACAGTGCATTGTGTGTTATTCAACTGTAATTTTTATTAAATTAGTTAGTTTTTAAGGAAGGCCAGAGCTTCAGCTGTGTCAAATAGATTGTTCCCTTTAGTTAACGTTATTTAAAAGATAATTATATTCCCATTTGATCATGTCCCCTTTATTGTATTACGGACACAAAGAGCAATGTGAGCGTCCTTTCCCATTGGATAACGGAGGATTTTACACCCGGAAGTAAGTATTCTCCTTACCGTCGATTGATTTTACAGTGATATCTGCACTACTCATCAACTCAAAAACACCAGATTATCGTTGTTGCTTACACAACATTGATTTGTCTAAATTGTGTTCAATGCTCTTGATAATTTTTCCCTTTCGATTCGGAGAAACAAATATTTTTTCTGAGTTTTTGGATGGCAGAAGACACTATACTACCCAGAATCCTCAGCTATCGTTTGGGAATACACCATGTGCTTAGCTTGACAAACCCCGTGATTTGTCCTCAAGCTCTGTGATTGGATGTTGGAGTGGAAGTGCGCGAAGTATACACAGAGCGTCAAAAAGCACTTGGAAATGGAATGAAACCCATCGGCGGCACACTATTCAAAACAGGAATCAAACGTGTCCTACCCCCCCTAGGTCACAGTCTCCTCCAACACAACAGTGCAACACAATAAAACAGATACACAGAAAAAATAGTGCAAGTAAGTACAAAAAGAAAAATAGTAAAATAGTAAAAAGTGAAATAGTGCAATAAGAGTCTATATACAAGTGATTGGAATATGATATATTAGATAAATAATTTCTAAGTAGCAGCCAGATGAATGTTATGGATGTTGTTTCTAAGTTCAGGTGTTTAATAGTCCTCTGGCCTGTGGGATGAAGCTGTTCCTGAGTCTGGTGGTTTTAGTCCGGATGGTGCGGTACCGCTTTCCAGACGGCAGCAGACAGAACAGTTTGTGGCTGGGGTGATGGGGTCTTTTATAATCCTGAGGGCTTTCTTAAGCCCCACAGACCCGGTTCCGGGGCCGAAATCGCGTCATTTGCAGGAAACAACGTCTAAGGAACCTTAATATTTAATAAACTATGAATATTTTATATCAATATAAAAGGGAAAAAACTAATTTAACTGATCTTTTTCATTTAGAAAAAGAAAAAAGAAACACACAATGCTAACAGTGAGCTTCTGAATTAGCCCCGAGCGAAAAATGCTAAGCTATTACTGCACCGAAAATCACTCCTAGCTCCCTTATTACTTATCCTAGCTGCACATCCAACACACCGTTTATGATCGTAAAGACACAGAAACGGTGCCCACCTCAACACTGAAAGATACAAACTTGCGACGTTATCAACAAAAACGTAAATCAAAACATGTGGCGCTACGTAGCCTACAACGCTAAGATGGCTTACCTTTGTTTTGTCTGGTCAAAAATGGCATTAAAATAATAACAACAATGATGTAGTTAATCCATAGGTTAATATCCAATGTGGCTGTGTCCCCTTTGAAATGTTCTGATAATCTATAAGCAATAAAACTGCAATTCCGTTTTAAAATAGTAGAGCAGGCCATTCCTACGCTCTGTAGCGAGATTGAATGCGCGAAGACGCAACCTTTTTTTTTTAACATGAGTGTGTACGGGAGGATTTCCTTTCGATTATATTGGCTCTAACGGTCAGAAAGAGATGTCACATGTCAAAATCGAAGAAGGGGGGCCAGAGATAAGGAAAATCCACCCAAATGGCCCCAGAAGAGTTTTCTTTTGCTAAATCAGTCTAAAAATATCAAATATCACTTGTTTTGCATCAATCTTGATACAGGGTACTTATTATATGTTGTACTTTGGATTCCTAAAGCTTTTAGTCTACTAACCCATCATCCAAGGTTAGTTTTCACCATAAGTACAACATATTATTTGGATGGACACTATCATTTACAGTTTTTTACCATGTTCAATCTGAATTTTCTTTAAAATAAAAAAACATCTATATTGATTCTGACTTTTCTACATCCAACTCACAGGCTTATCATTACTTTGAGAAAAAAGATGATTAATTTAACCCTTTTAGAAGGGAAGATATAGTCATTTGTTCTGGGAATGTCATTTTCGAGCCTGAAACCTGAAAAACAGGCTTGGGGCTTAAGAGGTTTAACCTGGTATTTTTACTACATTTATTTTAGTTACAGGTTTGGATTAATGAAGTGAAATATAAACAACCCTTAAATCAGACTTTAGTTACACCTGAGTAAAATTCAGTGAAGGTGATTGTCAAGTGCCAACAATCAGCAGAGATATTAGATAGTTGGTGCTTGAGAAGACAACAAATGTATCTGCAGATCCATATAAAGCATATTCATTACTCGTTATTTTCTAATCGTTCATTAAAGACTGTATATAATGGCTATTTTGTACATCCCTTTCAAGATTTCAAGATTTTCTAAGGTTTATTGACCTATCATATTATACACAACTACGGTGTTATGCAATGAATGAAAAACTTGGGTCACAGGTTCCTCAACAGTGCATTACAAGACATCTATCAATATGTGTGTATACTTCCACTCTCTTACCGATTTTATTTTCTAGTTTGATGACAATTTTCTGGATTTAAATGTCTCTAAAACCCAGGAATTGATCATTGATTTTAGACGTCATAAGGATGTTCCTAAGGAGTGCATCATACACAATGACAAGGTAGAAATTGTCACATCATACAAATACTTGGGCACCATTTTTGATGACCATCTAAAATTTGATGTGAATACTGAGTGTATTGTGAAGCGGGGTCAACAGCAGAGGTCGCGTTAACCGAAAATATTCCGTCTATGACGGAATTCTTTTGACAATGACGGAAAAATATGAAAGCAGTCCGTCATTTTGACGGATTAGAACAAACTCAGAACAGCGCCAATTTTTCCCCGCAGCAGGGCTCCAGTGTTATGCCCTTATGTCGTTTCCAGACCTAACTATGCCGTACAAATCATTGAAATGTCTGGGAGTTTATGCTTTACGCTTATTTAAAAGAAGACCTTAACCTAAAGTATTCTTTAATGTTTAAATAAAGCCTTATTAGTTTGTCTGTTATGCACATCCTCCTATCCGGCACTAAATTGTTTTATTGTAGAGATAATTTACAGTATCTTCTTGATATTTTCTATTCTATATTTATATCATTGACCTTATACTTTCCCACTATTTTGTATGTACTCTTAATATTTAAATGGTTACATCAAATATAACACATTCAAAAGTGCTTTACAAAAATGAAAGACATTAAGAAAAAGGCATTTTAAAACAGTCATTAAAAAGCAAAACAATCTTCCTGCATTACATTACTCTAAACGTGTAATAACGTGCTTTAACCAGTAGGTGGTTTGGGTTAAAAAGCTGCCAAGTTTACATTGTTAACAAAACAAAATATACTGCTGCTTCTGGTTTAGTTTACGACGGATATATTCATTTATTGTTTTGATATTTGTAACACAAAAGCGATATAAAAAAACCCACAGCAACACAGCAAAGATAGTCTTAACATGACCCAGCGGTCTAGTAGTTAATAAAAAACAATAATATCAAAACAAATTATTACAACTAACTTTATTGTGAATTTAAAACAGAACGGTAAAAGAATAGTTTCCGGTCTATTCTGATGCCCGATCTCTGTAGATAAATAAAGAACTACGACAGATGTGTACTATTTAGTGCAGCCAAACCATTTTTTACAATGCATTCATGTGATAGTGATTCATAGTGCAGATATCACTGTAAAATCAATCGACAGTAAGGAGAATACTTACTTCCGGGTGTAAAATTCTCCGTTATCCAATGGGAATGGACGCTCACATTGCTCTTGTGTCCGTAATACAATAAAGGGGACATGATCAAATAGGAATATAATTAGGGATGCACCGAATATTCGGCCGCCGAAAATTATCGGCCGAAAATGGTTAAAAAGGCCGTTTCGGCTTTCGGCCGAAAGGGTTTTAGCACCGAAAAAATATCACCGAATGTCAGGGAACAGGATTACGTTGGTAAGCTAACGTGTTGTTGTGATGACGTAATCAAAAGGCGGCGACAAGCACGGCGCGGGACCATGCTCGCGGCTGGCTCACAGCCAACATGTCTGGCGCTTGGAGATATTTAAAAATATCAGAGAAAGAGGCGCAGATTGCGATTTGTAAAACGTGTTCAGCTGACATTTCTCGAGGGGGTGTAACTGCAAAGACTTTCACCACTTCGGGATTACTCCACCACTTGAAATCAAAACACCCGGACAAATATGCGGAGTAAGATCAAATCACAAGCACTGACAGCGAGAGACTGTTCAGCGCTACCTCTCATGTGCTTGAGGAGAAGAGGAACAGACTTATGGCTGATAAAGCAGAGAAGCTACTGTTCATTAAAAATAACCTCCCACTTTTCCTTAATAAGTAGACAAGGCTGGCTTATCATAAGCTTATCTAGTTCTACATGTCTACTCTATACCCACTTTCCTGAACAATTTTCATTGTGAGTTATAATTCACCATCTCAGGTTATCATTAGGGGGAAATGACAGCAGCAAAGTGTTCAATATATTGTACTTTCGGTATCGAAATGATACAATGTTGTTTACATTGCTCATGAGGACAGACCACCTTATTTGCAGATTCTTGAAATTGTAATTTAATTTGTAATTGATTGTGGATTTTGTATCCAGTTTTCACTTTATGTATCTTTATACAATGTTTACTACTTTGCTTATGAAATTGAATTGTAATTTCATTTGTAAATAGTTACATTCATGTGGATTTATCCAGTTTGCACATTTGTATGCATGCACTTATAGGTGCATTTGTTGTTGTTGAAGGCCTGGCTGTTAGTCTTTATTTACACTATTTTGTTGTAGGCCTACTGGCCTAGATGTTTATGCAGTTTTAAAGCACCTTGGCTTTGTTCTGAATGCACTTTGTTGTAGTTATCCTACAGAGAAAAGAAAATGCACTTGACTTGGAATTAATGTACTGTATGCATTCAAAAGTGCTGAATAAATGTTTTATGGACCCATAATAGTGATTATTATTTAAGTTAAGTTTTGCCATAATCATGTATTTTTCCATAATCAGGTAGCTGAACAACATTGGTAAAAAATGTATACATTATATATATATATATATATTTCTATTAATCATTTTCGGCCTTTCGGCTTTCGGTTTTCGGCCAACTGTTTCCTATTTTCGGTATCGGTTTCGGCCAAGAATTTCCCATTCGGTGCACCCCTAAATATAATTATCTTTTAAATAACGTTAACTAAAGGGAACAATCTATTTGACACAGCTGATGCTCTGGCCTTCCTTAAAAACTAACTAATTTAATAAAAATCACAGTTGTATTACACACAATGCACTGTTTTTTGAGAACAAAAAATCGTAACTAATATAATTTTTACATTCTGACGAAAAATAAAAATTATTATGAATACAAATAAAATAAAAGAAGCCTCCCGTGAGTTACTACAAGCTATAAAGTATATTTTAAAAACGTTTTATAGAATAAAAGCTCACTGCGGGACGTTGTAGAAATGCGTGTGTGCACCACGACAAAGGAGCCTCATTCACTTTACATTAGGCGCTTTCACACCGCAGTACTTTTCCCACAAAGGTTCATCAGAACTTAGTTCATCAGAACTCTTTAGATCGCGTTCACACCGGAATATGTCCCTGAGGGAGGATTAGGCAAATGAAGCCGCTGACGTCACTTCTTCTTCTTCTGGTTTGGGTTTACATGCAGGCCGCAAACAACTTCACGCCGTATACTGCCACCCGTAGTTCCCGTCCAGAAGTCCCCGGAGTTGGGAACTGGCTTCAGTAGAAGCTGCTGGGACTCCGAGCAGCTTCTACTGAAGCCTTCCGAGTAAATCGCCAGAACGCCGACACCTCCTCATCTCCACCGCTCCCATGTTTTCTTTTGTGTTGCCATAAGTTAGTCTCTCTGCGTCTGTGCGCTGGGCTAATGCTAATACTAATAATGCTAATGCAAGGATAATAAAATGGAGGCTTCACAAAACTTTTATGGAGTTTTACGAGGCGTGGTTTGCAATCCGCCCAGCCAAACAGAAATAGGAACCTTTTTCTCCCACGAAAGTCCCTGCTCTCTAGCAGGGACGGAAAAAGGGGGTAAAAAGTTTCTCATGTACTTATTTTAGTTCTGGCTCTTTTTGGTGTGAATGCGACATTTCGGAACTATATCGGAACTAAAGTGGGAAAAGTACTGCGGTGTGAACGCGCCTATTGGGGTTGTTTGCGTGGTGCAGACCGGTGCAGACACGTAAATGTAGCAAAGTTCGTGACTCCACCACCCAATGCGGTGTTAAGGAGTCGTGGTGGAGTCACGCATTCTGGTGAGATCAGGTTGACTACTAGCTAGGATAGCACATGCTAACTTAGCTTAAATGAACACAGAAAAGCTACAAACACAAAACTGTAACATCTGTAAATAACAAGTCAACTGTACATTAAATACCTACAGACAAATAGTATCCAAGGCCAAAGCGTTATAGACACGAATAAAGCATAAAAAACACATGGTCATTTTTCCTCCCTCACAAAAAAAGCAGAGCACTCGGACATGCCCCAAATAACTTACAAAAATAAAGAGCACTCACACTGAGCTAAGAAAAATGTCCCAACTATTTAGACCCACCCCATAGGCTTCAATTTAGGCACACGCAAGCAGTGTGCTGTTACTCATGATATAACCTTTCTGTCTAATTTAAAGCATAATATAACACATCTCAGTTCGGTTGTTCTGGTGATACCTGTGTTCACTAATGGTAACTGCAATTGCATTTGTATGTACATTCCCCAGTTTGATTAGAAAAAATATGACCATTTGTGCCAGCAAACCTTTATTTTACAATAATCCTCAGAAATGGAAAAAAAGTAGAGCAACAGGTGAATTTGTTTACCGTTACCATATAGAAGAAACATTTTACAGCTTCCTTCTAAAGTATTATTTGAATTATATAAATAGATGACATATAATTGTATTATTGCCTCTCACTTCACTGGAGAGCCTTTTCAGATATGTTTTGTTTAGTGTAGATGGAGATATTTTTGTATTTTGTAGATTATAAAAAATATCCTTCTACTGTACGCGATGATAGCAGGGTCTCGGGTTATGAACGAAAGGAACATTCCCTCCCCTTTTAACCCTTCCTTTTAACCCTTTAAGTGTTGTATGATACTAGCCAGTTTACTCATTTGTATTGTTCAGTTAGCATTGAGCCTGCTCATTGAAAGGTAGCAAAGCAGGAAAACCAGAACATGAGCTGAAAGACACCAAAACGCTCCATAGAGATGTGGGGGATTCTTATAGGTTTTTGCGCCGCTTTAAGAAAATTAAAAGTATTGCAAACTGCCTTTTTCAATTTTCAAATAACAGCTGGATTTACTCCTGAATCAGGGTAGTTTGAAGCTTTTGATGTATAAAGTCTCCAGTCAGCAAGTGTTTCCTTTCAATTACTGTAGATGAGCTGGTGACATCAGCCAATTGGAGTGCAGTATCGTAGCTGATCAGTCTTTGAGATATTCAAATGCATTCAATAAATAGAATGTGAACTTAACCACAGGGGGTAGACAAATTAATGTAAACACTTCACAAAAATACTTTTGAAGTAAGCAAATCATCATCACAAACAAAGGTGGGTTATAGAAGGTTTCAAGCGTTTTCTTTTTCATGTCTTCATCGTTTCCCTATCCATTGTGTATATATAGCGTACATCTGTCATACCCCTTTTGGTTAGTTTCAACTTCCTCTTTATGTAAGCAGTTTCCCTGTGTTTTGTATATGCTGTCATTTCCCAGACTGCTGCCCAATGACATATGAAATACTTGTCGTTTTGTTGACCAGTGCACCTGCAGTTTGGGAACAGATGATTTAATCAAAACTCTGTGAGTCGTCACATAAACTCACACACGGACGCACATATCAAAGCTCTGTTGGCCAGACTTTGTTTATAGCACATGTGTTTACCTTATTGTCCAACCAGTGTATATGTATTTGCGGAACATCATCAAGAACATTATTCTTGTGCCGAGCCATATTCAAAAACAAAATTGTGAAATCTGATACGTTTTGGACCTTTTAAGCGTCATGCTGGAGTTAAACAGAAGAACAAATAGCGTGGTGAAAGGGAGTGAAATTTAGATGTACTGCACGCTATAGTAAATGTGAACAGTGAGGTCAACAATAATGAAATGTCTCTGTGTGGTTGCCATGCTGTTCTCCAGATTTAAATGCAACCAGGAGAACAAATACAATAGGCTATTAGTTGCCTTTCTCAGACTGTTCTGATTCTTTGAAGTCGATACATTTCTACGAAAAAATGTTGTGGAAATGGACACTTATAATCTCTCTTTTATAAATAATGTATATTCCTAAAGGTTAGGACATTAGTCAACAACTGAAATTGCAGATTGACAGAATTAAACCAAATTTAAAAATCAATTGTTCTTTAATACATTTATTTACACATAAATGGCAATAAAGAACTTTCAGTCTCTCAAACATGGAGATGTCTACGTGTTTTGTTCTGACAAAACAAGATGTTGAAAGATACCACCTTGGAAAACGTTTTACTCTTTTATTACATTTTATAGACGATGAATTGACTCATGGGAGCCTGCCTGCAGGCGCCAATCTCAGGACACCTCCAATCTGAGGACACCGCCACTCTCAGGACAGGAATTGCACGCTAAGAATTACAAAATAAAATCGCCACTCTCAGTACAGTGCCACTTTCCGAACAGGAAATGCACGCAAATACAATCTTTTATATAATTAAGGTACAGCGCCACTTTCCGAACCATTCATTAATGATTGTGTAAATAAGACGGAAGGCAAAACTGTTTTAAATGTGTGTTTCCTGTATGGCGAATACAGTCGCTGCTTTATTTATGTCCGTATGAAGTTGTTGTGATTGTGATCTTAGCCTGATCGATTAGTACCCTGTACGACGAAGGCAGTTCAACAGACACTGGATATCTTTGAGTTATCTGACTTAACTAACCCGAATAAACGAGATCTTGCTAAGTTGTCTTACGATGCTAGTTATATTTCACACAGGCTCCGCCCTCTACTAGACTCTGTGGGTAATATCTCTCAACCATACTATGCGAGCATTCACTTACTGAGATATGTATAACCGTAGCCAGCCCCCGGGGCGGGCCTATCCGAATGCGTGCACAAGCCCACCGTATGTACTGTATATAAGGCGGCCACGCCTCCCGTTCCCGTCATCCTTTTCTCTTCAGCGAGCGAGCAACAACTGAAGCAGAGAAAGTAAAAACGTTTGAAAGAAGAAGAAAGAGTTTTCATTCCTCCATGGAGTCGCCACTTCTAGAGACCCGGGCCTGTCCTTTAGTGTCCTGGCTTAAATAGCGGGTGCCGATCCCCACCACCTCTGCTTCAAGTGTTTGGGGGACCAGGATATGGCCGAGGTGCCATTCACGTTCGCCATTCCAGCGGGGTGGATGGCTCCGTTTGCCGTTGTCGGGCACTTCCAGGTCCGGCGTCCATGGAAGTCCACTGCCCAGGGCAGTACTTCCACCTGGGTGATGACCATGGCAGCGGAGCGCAGCTGCTCCCAGCAGGCAGCAGGCTGGGCAGAGAGCTGAAAAGAGCCCGCTACCGCGTGACAGGGCGGCTGCAAATGAACACGAGTGTCTGGGCATCTCGCTCATTGCTAGAGATGCCCCCGCCTCACCAGATCAGAGCGATTATTTGGCGGCAAGGCCAAATTAGTAGCTTGGTCTATGGTGTGGCCGCCGCCGCCGCTGCCTGCCGTGTGATGTCCCTGGGGGATCACGCCGCATGGCACTTTCCAAAAGGACCGTGTTGATCTCCTGAGAGCCCCCGTGTTTGCGGAAGGGCTCTTTGGATCGATCTCCTTGGTCACGTGGGTGAGGAGTAGTCGCAGCGTGGCTGCTTCTTGCTCATCCCCAGAGGAAAGAACACTGTCCCACACTCCCTGCCCCCGCTGTAAACTCCAGTATAGGAGCCAATAGGTGGGCGCGCACACGTGAGTGGAATAAACCGAAGTGCTGTCAAAGCACTGTGCGGGTTCAAGAGACGGTATTGCCGGTGTGCTGTTGTCAGAAAACACACCTTGCCTGGTATAATAGCTACGCTTAATGCATTTCACCGTTGAATGTGAAATAGAGCTTTAATACGAGGGCGCGCGGCCCCTGTGTGAGTGGCCGCGGTGCGTTCAGGGACCTCCGCAGAAGAACGGTGGGTTACGTGTTGCAATATGTAAACCAATTACTCGAACTAGGGCAGCCGGACGATTGGTTCACAACCATCGACCTGAAGGACACTTACTTTCATGTTGAACATTGCTTCAAGTACAGAAAGTATTTGCGTTTTGCATTCCAGGGGGTAGCCAACGAGTACAACAGACTACCGTTTGGCTACTCCCTATCCCCACGCACGTTCAGCAAATGTGTGGCCACAGCGCTTCAGCCGCTGCGCGACCGTGGCATGAGGGTGTTCTTTTATCTAGACAACCTCATAGTCATGGCCACGTCCAGGGAATGGGCAATGTTTCACACAGCCAACCAAGCCAACCAAGTTGGGTTTTGCGGTCCATTGGAAGAAGAGCTCCCCCATACCTCACCAGCAGGTGCAGTAACTGGGGATGTTGCTCAATGCAGGCAGGCTAACTGGAGAATAGGGCCACAATTAAAGTGTATGCAGCAGCCATCTCGTCATCTTAGGTCAAGGGCTATTCAGTTAGGGGGCTTTAATCTTCCACCCCATATTGGGGCCAGGGAGGCTAAATTGCACCTCCTCTGCCTGGTGCGTGCGCTAGCATGTTATGTGGAGCGCACGGTTGCCACTAGGCGCACTGAACAACTGTTTGTGTGCTTTGGGGGTGGCGCGGCTGTTAAAGCTCTGTCCAAGAAACGCCTGGCAGGATGGCTCTGCGAGTGCATCTCACATGCCTACGGACAGGCGGGGAGAGCCTTCCCCACGGGGGTCCGTGCACACTCGGGGTATGGCTGTGTCAACAGCCTTATTTAACGGACTGAGTGTGAAGGACATATGTACGGCGGCGTCTTGGTCCACGCCAGGCCCCTTCATAAGGTTTTATCTCTTGAACGTCATGTCTGGCTCTTTCTCGTCATTTGTGCTTGCTGATGCAACACAGGACTGGTGAGGGGGGCTGTGGGTCAGCAGGTATCTGACCCCCCCCCTGGACATAGTGCACTTGTGTTTTCCCATGCTCCTTAGGGACCCGGGAAACATGGTGCGCAGTAAGCCCCATACAGGGCTGGGGGACTCACTATTTTCCATGCACACTCTTCACGGGGTAAGCGTGTCTGAGTGTGCTCTACCAGCCAGGTAAACTGTGGCCCCCACTTCTCCACGGTAACAACTGGGGGAGAGGGAGTTGCGGTGCATTGGCTGTTAACCAAAAGCCGGTCAGGGGCAGTGTGGTGACTCGATGTTGTTGGACGACAGGGTGTTTAGGTATCAGGGCTCCACCCACTGTGGAGCCTGTGTGAGATATAACGTTGGGTTACGTATTGTAACCCTAGTTATATAGGCACAGGCGGAGCCCTCTACTCGGGGCCCTGTCTGTCCTATGCTCCTCGCTGAAGAGAAGTGTAGGATGACGGGAACGGGAGACGTGGAATCCACGCATTGGGGTAGGCCCGCCCCGGGGGCCGGCTACGGTTATAAATATCTCAGTAAGTTAATGCTCATTATTTACGAATAAAAACTATTTAAATTAGAGTGTGTATTTTTCTTTCATATTGCCACACGTAACCGTTTTATAAAAGCAATAGCTCACTTCAGGCCGTGATATATGCTCATTATATCACAGCTAATGCTACGTTCACACCGGACGAGATGCGAATATTCGCTTCGCTCTAATCGCTGGAGTTTCACCGCGGCTGCCAGCTGTGTTTACTCGCATAATTCAAACAAGACGCGCTGGCTCGAGAGCTAACTACAACAAAATGAACATATTGTACCGTGATTAAATTGTAATACATGTTTCTAAATGATGCCGACGTAACAACATACTGATACAGGTTAGTCAAAACCATGAATTAATGCTTGACAAGTCTGCAGACAAGACGGCAGACAAAAAACCTACTAAAATGCTTGTTTTCTGAATGAAGATTGGGTCAACCAGGCTAAGCTAACGTTGTAAATGCTCACTCCACACTCATAACAACGGCCTACAGACATAAATAAACCAGCGACTGTATTCGCCATGACACAGACAGTCTGTGGTTTGTACTTGTTTAACTTTTGTACAGTGTCTGAAGAGATATGAGGAGCTGAGATCTCTGTGTGCTAACTGCTAACAGCTAATGGCTGATGTTTTCTGGTTGAACGTCAGTAACGGCAGGCTGAGATCCTCACCGCTGATTGGCTTCCGCGAGAACGCGTCACGTGAATTTGACGCTCGAGTTGAAAAAATGTAACTCTCGCGTTTGACGCGGCACAGTTCAATCGCCTCAATCGCGTGATTTGCACCGCGTCCACCGCTTCATGCTCGCCGTCGGAGCAAATTCGCGTCTGTCCGTGTCTCTGCATTGATTTTACATGTAATCGCGCCGCCCCCAAACATCGCATCGCGTCCGGTCTGAACGCAGCATAAGGGGGTTGTCTACCCTCCGCTTCGCGTCGGGCCGAACCAAGCCCCTTAGCTGTGATATAATGAGCACGGCCTGTTGTGAGCTATTGCTTGAATATATTTATATATATATATATATATATATATATATATATATATATATATATATATATATAAATAAATAAATAAATAAAGACATCTTGCATTTTAGTTTCACCCGCTATTGATTAATTTTGTCAACATTGGACCTTGACACCGTCCACATAGCTATAGTGAAATAATATAATCGAAAACATTACGCTTCTTTGATTTAATCATCGGAGCTGAAACCTCTCTGCCATCTCATATAATACACTTCCTTATTTATCTTTGAATAATAATAACGCAAAAATAAAGACGACTATACTACGGTCCTTCGGGGGGCAGAAAAAATACGTGTTTGTCACTTCCTGTACTGAGAGTGGAGGTGTCCTGAGATTGGCGCCTGAACCGGAACTATCCTGACAGTGGAGGCCTGCAGGCAGACCCCTCTCAATTGACTAGAAGTCTAGAAAAGATACATTGATCTTTAAATAAATGTTTTACGCAAAAATGGCACAAAAAAAAGCAGTTTCAGCCTCTCAAACATGGAGATCACATATCATATACAATTGAATATTTATATGTTTTGGACTGACAGAACAAGATGTTTAAAGAGATCACGGACGTTGAGAAACGTTCTACAATTTTCTGATTTATAGACACATTCATAGACGATTGGCTAGAAATCTACAAAACAATTTGCAAATACATCCGATAGTGAAAATACCCTTTAGTTGCAGCTTTGCTCAAGTACAGCCAAAGGAATCCACAGTGAGTTCAGTGGTTAGCTTTGTGGCAACAGAGCAATAGGCTGCGAGTCTGTAATGTCTAACCGAGCAATAACAACAGAAAAGAGGGAGTTGTAATCTTAAGTGTCTTCTATATTAGCGCAGATGAATCTAAAGTTAATACGAACAGGGGCGAGGTTATAGCACCTTCCTGAACGGCGCCGCAGCGCACCACGGCACAGCGGAGCCCGGAGGCAATCGGCAGAAACATAAGAGAAATGGAAAAGGCTGAGCAATTCACCCAAAGGGATTAGATTTTAAATAGATATCAGCCCATATATGATTCCCTCTTTCTTCCTCTCGTCTGTAAGTGGGTGTAATTTGGAGTGCGTAATGAAGGAAAAAAGGAGCTATAGGTTAATCTCATTGACCTCCAAACTCTGGGGACGACGGGTTATATCTAGGAGATATACACCCATCTCCCCTGCCAGCTAGCTCAGCCTGCCCTCAGAGAGGTAATGAAAGTTGTGAAAGTGACTCGGTGCATGGGAGGGGCTGGGGTGCATACTTCAGAGAAAGGAAAAAATAAAAGGGTGGGCAACCTGGGGAAAGTGACTCTGCTTTGTTAGCCTTATTAGAGTGAAACAGAGACAATGGTTTAAGTGTTATTGCATGATGAACATCCACCCTTAGCCTGAATTTAAATAATGATCCGGGATAAGATATGTGACTGTTGGCAACAGCGTGAATCTGCTCCATACACCACATGATTATATGATTGTCGCTTTACGGTAAAATGTATTTCTACATCGGATGCCTCAGTAAGCATTTTATGCAAACCCCTTTAGAGGGCCTCAAAGTAGCGGAGAACTAGACTTTAAATCTTAAAATAAAAAACCTTTATTCATGCTTGTAGGGCAATGAAGGTGTCAAAATAGGACAGACCTGTAAGAGTTTACAAGGATAATAAGAAACATTAATGTAAATAAAAGTATGAACAAAAGGAAAAAAAATGAGCAGAACACGCTCATTACATACCTTTTATATTGCAGTTGTTTCCCAGTTAAAATTCGAAAAAACACATCTAGGTATCATTTGTTTGGGGGTTTGACTGAGTTGTGTTCCTTTTAAAACCAGTGAAAAGAACACAGAGAAAGACAAACATATAATTGTGACGAATTAACCAAAACTGTTATTTTTGTGTTTGTGTCAACAGATAGGAGACTGCTAAATGTCAGTGCTTCATTATCACCAGAATCATCATTAGCCTTTATTATAGTGGCTACATTATTAAGAATAAGGCGTACAGTGTCCAGTCTTGAATTATCTCAGGTCAACATTTGTATTCTTCAGATCTCATGGTTTATAATCAAACTAATACCATTCCCAGCCTTTGTGTTTACGGGGTCATTCCTATGTTACCAGGACTCTGTGTTCCCAGATTTATATGGCACATAATGGGAACATGACAAAGGGTCCTATGTTGCCCACTTCTACATTTGTTCTCTCCCAGGGTCCTGTATGTTCCCATGGCCCTACGTTCCGCTGCTCTTTATAAAACCTTTTCAAAAGTTTGCTTAACACTTTGTTCTCATTGTGCCATACACATGCATATACTGATATGTTGTGTTAGCAGTTCATTTCTTTTTTATTATTCACAGAAAACCATTCTTTATGTTCTCAAATTCTGTTTAAACCACTAGCAAACTGGTAGTATATTAACTAATGTAATAACTAATTAATTATTGTTGGTCCAAAGGCCATCTTGCTAGTATTGTATGCAGCAATAACACATTATTAAACCCAATTGTACAATACTTACCACAAACCTGATATAAAACCATTCATCTCAAATTGACCAGAACTGAAGTTGGGAGTTTAAACGTGACAGCCAAGTAGAAGAAGAAGTAGTCAAGGTAAAAAAGCAAAGATGTGCAATCTAAGGACTGCATGTAATACAATTGACATGTGCCAAAGCGAACAAACAGGACATCCTGACACATTGAAGCAAAGACAATGCGTGGGCTTACATTGACAATAATAGAAGCAGATCTTTTGTTGTACATATTTAAACATATTGTTATCGGTCCCAAAAGAGGAACGATGTGCATTTTTGTTGGATACATTGACATTTTGGGAATGATTTAGTCAAAGAGGACATTTTGTAACATCCACATCATGCCAAAGTCAGACCAAAATGTGCCCTCAAAATGGAAACATTACCTGATTCTTAATCTTATACCTTTGGTTGAGTGCTCCATTGTGATAACATCACATGTTTAAAGACTCAGTTCTCACGTTTTCTACACCCTGAGTCCTTTTTAAAGAATATGACATTAACTGGGGAAGATTTGGTGTATATTACAAATGTCCTTAAGACAATAAATTTGACTCCTTGTCCTCTATAGAGGCGCCCTCCCTTTTGCAAGATACCCATCTGATGACGATTATTCATGTGTATGCCAAGCACGGCTTATAATTGCATGCATTAATGTTTTCCTAACATGCAATCTGTATGGTCTGTTTACGACAAGTGGACATGTATAAATGTGTGCACGTGTACGTGTGTGTGTGTGTGTGTGTGTGTGTGTGTGTGTGTGTGTGTGTGTGTGTGTGTGTGTGTGTGTGTGTGTGTGTGTGTGTGTGTGTGTGTGTGTGTGTGTGTGTGTGTGTGTGTGTGTGTGTGTGTGTGTGTGTGTGTGTGTGTGTGTGTGTGTGTGGGTCTGACTGCTTTGGCCTGTCCTCTCAGTTCAGCAGATAAACAGCTCTGCTCCTCCACTCTGTCTGACTTTGTAACTATATCTGTCCTTAGCCGCCCACGGAAATAAATAAAAGCTCTCCTTCTCCTCGCACTACATAAAGGGGGAGGCATGCCTCACATAATCATTTGAGACCGGGACAAACTTGGACCATTGATATCTGTGTATTTATTACGCCTATGGCAATAGAAGGCAGGGCAGAGTGAGATATCAGCTTTCCCAGAGAGCTGTGAGAGAGAGAGCATTTAAGATAAAGGATATTTAATATCCAGTGCACATCGGCAGGGGCCTAAGCCTCTAATAGCACTTGGGGTTTCTGAGCAGGTAATGCGTTCATCTTTGTCTAAACACACTTTTATGGACTTTAACTGTAATGATATAAAGAGAGAGGGGGTCACAGATAAATGTAGCGTAATGGCTCAAAGCCGAAGATTAGCCATGTATCCTGTCTGGGGGATAATGCTTCAAGGCAGTTCTTCCAAAAGGTGTTATCTCCTCCCGAAGAAAGACGAGAGAGAGGAAGACATACACACACACACCCAGACACATATATTAAATAATATCCTCCTCTTCTTTCCTGTCGTTTTTTTTCCGGCCTTTCTTTTAACAGGCTTTGCATTTTGTCACATGGCGTTAGAGTCAATGGCGGCAGCGCTAGGTGCCGTAATGAATCTGCGGAGCCAATGTACATGTACATCACCGATGACAAACATTACCAGGGCGCCTCCTGTGTTCTAGGACACATTAGCTTCGCTTATTTGGTGTCTAAATGATAATGAGCATTCAAATGATAACCTTTATCATTTAGATCTGAACATGAATTTAAAAAGGAAAAAAAAAGAAGCGTTCTCAGCAACCGTGCAAGAACAACAGAAGCACTTAAAAGCCATTTAGTGAGCCTTTTTCATAGATCAATCAGGTGGCCTCTACGTCCATTAAAGAGGAGGAGGAATCTCACAACAGCTACATAGTTATCTGGAAGGGTGAGTGGAGGGAAAAGAATAGCGTTGTTGTCCTAATTATGCGCCGGAGTGATGCATTATTTACCAATCCAACATACATCAGCAGAGCTGAATATGAGTAAAATAATTTATGACAACATCCTTCTCTCCTGCCTTTTATTCCTTTCTCCGTCCTCCATTTTTACCCCACCCCCTCTTTAAATCAAACTTCAATAAAAACTGCCACCCCTATTCATTTTGCATGAGGCATCCCTGAAAAACATCCAGGACGGCGAGATATGTTATTCAAAAATTATTCAGATGCTGCAGGGTCAAAACAACAAAACAGTAGCAAGGAAAAAGCGGCGGGGCCTGTAACTCTATAGCTCACCTTGGGCTTAAAGAGAGAGAGACAGACTGGGGGGGGGGGGGAGAAGAGGTTGGCTGGGGTGAGACAAACCGCCACCAAAAAGACACCAACCCTGTCCAGATAGAAGCATTCTATCACAGCAGAGCAACAACTAGATGTCCTGCTGGAAGCACGCCAACACTGTGACCTCTACATGGACCTCTGAATGGATGTGAAGTAAGTCTAAGGGCTTGATTAGATTTATAAAAGTCGAAAGCCAAAGCTGCACCTGCAAAGTTGTATTTACTCTGGGCCTTTAATGACATAACTCGAGGCGGAAACGTTGGACAGTCCCGTCTCTGTTATCTTTGACCCAATCGAAGCGGGGTCACGGATGTGTTAAGACGACTGGCTACCAAGTTTTAAAGTCTGAGCAGGCACAAACAAAGAAATATCTTCAAACGTCCACGTGTTTGTGCATTCAAATCCATTTCTGGCTGCTCAAAAATATGTATGAATAGAACACAGTTATAATTGTGTATAGGAGACATGGGACTTGAAGTCGAAATTCTGAGCATAGTGGTACAGGAAATAACTGTTTTTGAGTGTGTGATATAGAAACATTTTAGGGGGTGCTGACATGTCAAAGAGCGCCTTTACCAAAGGCCCTGCATGAGGCATCAAACAACAACAAAAAGTATTAAAGGGGACCACCAACATTTTTGTGTTGCAGTTCAATAGATTGATGTTTTAGATGAAACAATGAATTGAATTCAATATTTAATCCCCAGCATGGCTCAAGCTCCAAAAACCCTAGATCCTATATTTCCCATACTGGGACAAATTAGCATATTTTTTACTGTGCCTCCTAGCCTCATGCCTGTCAAATTCCACACAAACAATGGTCTAGAATAAGACAGCCCAAGCATACTTTATTAAAGGGGTTTACCAACATTTTAGTATTGCAATTTCATAAGTCGTTGGTTTGCAAAAACACTGAAGAACGCTCCAAATTGATGCAAACAGAGGCTAATATTTAAACCCCAGCATGGAGTTCCAAAAACTCTGGATCCTGCATGTCCCATACTGCAACTGAATTGCATCTTACTGAATAAACTCTCCAAACCTCATGTCTATCAAATTCCAAACTCTGAGTTGGTTATGCAATCTTTCAGTTTTTTCGAAATGTGATGCGTTCAAGCTTAAATTAAGATATTACAAACAATTGCTGATGACATCCTCAAACTCCATAGAGGGGAAATTATATTGTTAAATTTTTCACTGTGACTATGTAGATCTCCCATGACTAGTGAACTGGACGTCATGTGTAAAATCAGCGGAGTTCCCCTCGAAGAGCAGTCAAGACAGTCAATCGCATGCAGGAAGAAGGATGAGAATATGTGCATCTAGATCAAATAAAGCACGCTTTACTATAATGCACATTCTTAACGGAGCCCCACCTTATCACTTCTTTGGTATACTGCATAGATTCAAGGTAAAGGTTTAAGTTTCTGCACGGCTGCATACCTGTAGTGGTGCAAGGGAGAGAACAACAGACAAGAGGAAATTCGTGTGTGTGTGTGTGTGTGTGTGTGTGTGTGTGTGTGTGTGTGTGTGTGTGTGTGTGTGTGTGTGTGTGTGTGTGTGTGTGTGTGTGTGTGTGTGTGTGTGTGTGTGTGTGTGTGTGTGTGTGTGTGTGTGTGTGTGTGTGTGTGTGTCTGATATCATGCAGTGTGGTGGGTTCAGACGCATGCATATTCTTACAGTATGCCTGTGCCACCTTTGGCTAATGACAGATGCAATAAAGCATTTGTAAAGGATGGGACCATCCATCATGTTGCAGGGATGCGGGCTAGCTTAAAAGCACAAACAAGAGTCCCACGCACAGGGCAGGGACAGACGGGAGAGGAGGGGTGGGGTAACTACATTTATATCATATTACACACTGAAATGTGACCTCGTAATGACATCAGTGAAATTCAATCAACTTCTTGACTCTGTATTACTTAAGGTAAACCAGTGTCCTTCCTGATGTGAAATGAGAAAATTGAATACGGTGTTGTTTCTTCTACTTTAACTGTGAATGCAGTTTGCGTGATTGTAGGAAGGATTTTGCTAAAGAAAACACAAAGTATGTGGACTTGCTATGATACCAGCAGGGACAGAAGTAATGTTGGCTCTAGTTTTAGGATTGGCAGTGGTCCTGGTTGAATAAATGATATATATTGCAGCTCTTGTACTGGCAGTGACATTAGTAGTCAGTGTTGGGAAGGTTACTGAAAAAATTCAAATGATAAAAATAAATAAATAATGTGTGCAACAGCTACCACTTTTAGCACAGAAGCAAAACAATTACACAATTCAACAATTTGACACAGTTATTTTTAACTCGGTTTTATACTCCTAAATCCCTGGTTTGTACATGCGCTCTCCTTTTGGGTAGCTACGCCCAATTGAACCATGTTGTCCTGCTGCTTTAGTGTATGCCCATCCTTTCCGAAAGATGCCTGAGATCCTTAAAGTTGTTTTCTGACCAAGACCCATCCCCAGCTGAACAATATGTACAATATGTATGAATTCTGACTACATAAGGGAAAGACTACAACAATTCAAATGTTGGCAAACAGCCAAATAAATTGCAGTGGGGCACCAGAAAATCACCCCACTTGGCATCTAGTTGGTGCCATCTGCTTTCATTGCCAAAGGCTTTGAGCATGCGTATTGTAGTTTTCCCACACTCTGGGCACTTGACATTGGGGCTATCGGCACATAGTGCCACTCCAGCAAAGCACAATTAGAATACTATTTTAGTTTTTTCCAGCTTCTAACCTTACATTTTACATAAATATATAGAATAGCCTCAACTGAGATTTTGTATGGCATTAATCCAGGGTTTAAAAACATAAATTACTCAGGACCGCAGGCTATACTTCCTGTTTCCTGTAGTCATCAATACATTACATTATTCACATTATTCACATATTAAATGGCTCCTTACGGTGCTTCCTAGGTTGTTGTGGCAAAACAGTTCTATTTACACATGAGCAGAAAAACAAAAACAATAGTTGATTTTGGTATGTTAATTTATAATAATAATAATAATAATAACTTTATTTGTATAGCACCTTTCATACAGGGGATTGCAGTTCAAAGTGCTTTACATCAGTCAGATGTTTTGGTTTAAGCAACAAAATACCTGGTTAGGTTTACGGAAGGATCATCGTTTGTGTTCAATGTTTGTGATATGTTTTATATGTATTTTATATGTATTTCAAGTACGTAAATTAACTTAAATGCGTAATTTGAAATAAGTAAATGTGGACTCTTGGACATTACATTTTTCACCTGACTTCATTCTTTTCTAACGTCGTCATTATTACTATTGGCCCTAGAGGCAGTCCTGCATTTGCAAAGCTGCTGTTTGAGGCCTTCTTGGAGCATCACAGTGTGACGCTTAAAGCCACCAGCCAAGCTGCCGTTTTCAATCAGCTGGGACAAATGGAAGTCCGAGCTAGATGTTAACTGTGTTTGTCGGCTGCCGTATTGCTCAACTGGTAGAGCTGGCGGCCCATGTACATGTTGTCGCCCATGTGGAGAACCAAGGTTTGAATGTGGCTCGGGACCATTTGCAGCATGACATTCCCTCTGTCTCCCCATTTCTAATCTATCACTGCAATAAAAAGGTACTGGTTTCCCAAAAGAGTCTTCCATGTTGGTGGTCTTCCATTAGATTTCACTTAACATTTTAAAATCATGTGATCATTGTTATTATAAAAACCCAGGAAACGATGAGATGCAGAAGGTTAAATGATTGGCCTACAGTTACTGATTATCAACAGCTAGTTTAGCCATGTAGTCACAGGCAGGGCTCATGACTTCCTCTTTGGCATCCTACCCCGACATCCAGCACACATTCACCCTGACCAGACGGGACTGATTTAAAAATATAATTTAATTACTCTGTTAGTAAAAACAGAAATTAAAACAGTACAGTTTTCCAGCTAGAACTCAACCCTACTGCTACTAGCTTTAGTGAACATATTAATATGATTACGTTAAGCATAAGAAAAGTAACGTTATTTTTCATAATGTGGTGCTAATAACATACAAGTTACAATTATTCCCAACACGGAGCAAAAAAACATTCCTACCCGTCATCCGGTATCCCCTGCAACACACTGGGCTGATGGAGAGTAACACGGATTTAATTTAATTCACAGCAGTGGCTGTCAATAAGCAATACTGCTGTCACTGCATTAATATCTACAATGACGAGCAACACAATAAGAAGAAAAGACAAAGATGCGCCTCCGTGACAATTTTGCTCTGATCAAAGCGACTGTAGCTACAGGAGACATGGATTAACAGCCATTTAATGATGAAGTAAAGTTTGTGTTGTGTAGCACTTGTTTGGTGTTTGTTTGTCTTTCCCATCCAGCTCTGAACAAGACAAGCCGGCAGGGAGTTTTTTTTTTTTCGGTTACTAACTCGTGGGTGTGTGCATGCAGGCACGGTGTTGCCTGTTGAATCACATCATCAGCATCAACAATGAAAAAAAGAGAAAAACGGCAGGCTGATATAAATGAATATTCCTCACCTGTCTGCTCATGTTGACTCCTCTTGTTTGGATTTCACAGTGGGGGAAAAAAAATAAAAGGCGTATATTTACTTTTAATTGAAAGGAAATTAAAGACGCATCCACATCCGCATGTGACAAAGGAAGATCACAAGGCTCGGGAGTGATGATAGCTTTTGTTTAAGATGGATTTCATAAAGAAAACCCCCCACTGATAATGATGAAAAAAAATCTTGGACATTTCTCCAAATACAATTACCTCTGCATCACCTGATTCAATCAAATGCATTTGCATTCTGTTTGCATGCAGTGTTCCGTGAACCGGTAAACAAGGCAGGCAGAATAAATCTGATGTGTTTTCATGCTCATGGTTGCTCTTCTGTTTGCTACATTTTATTCAGAGTATTTTAATTTTTATGAATTGGTAAATAACTGTACAAATGTACGCATAGCTCTGCGGATTGATGTTCTGAAGTTGGAGGGGCATATTCTTGTGAGCCAAGAAAGAAAAACTGGGAATGTTAGTTCGTGTTTCAAGACAGATGTTGTTTGGCCATCGAGCATGGCGGATTAATATTTGACTGTGTCTGATGTGTACTTAAGAATGTATCAAAGAAGATGCATCATTTTAGGGCCTACCAGGGGATGTTGCTGCTGGCACGGTGACAAAAAGCATAAGGCCAGACTTGGCAGCAGTCGATCATGCGCTTACTGCCTGAATAGTTGGACAGAAATGTGGTGATGAGACCAAGGTCTTGTTCAGCTCTAATCCCTGACCTTCTTTCCTCCCTGGACTCTTGGAACGCTGTGTTAAAATACTTTGCCTCATCTTTTCACACACTGTAGGTAATGAAATGGGCTAATTTGCTTGGAAAATGTTCAAGAGACCCACTAGTCTACAAACCGTTAAAAGGCAGGTTGGTCTGTATTTGAGCAATTTCATTAATCAAATGTAAATGATAAAGTACAAGACTAAAAGGAGACCTATCATGCAAAATGCACTTTTTGATGTCTTTTATACATAAATATTTGTCCTCAGTTTGTCAGGGCACTCACAAGGTGTCAGAAAATAAAACCCTCTCTCTTTCCCTCTGTGTGCAAATCTCTAAAACGGGGGTACAACGGAGCTGATCCAGATTTGCGTCCGATATGATGTAAATCATATGTGGGCTGGCTTTAGACCCACGGCCCTATCAGAAATGTCGCTATCAGAATCAATGCCTGACGTGTTTTGGACGTAATATGGTCTTTGTTTACATTAGCAAGCATCACTAATGAGCTCCATACATGGCATCTAATCGTGGCAGTGTTTAGCTTTTTTTTTTTTAAATGTTTATTTTTTCTAAAGCTTTATAACCCGAATCAGCACTTTAAAATAGAGGGATATGAGGCGTGGCTAGAATGGGTAATATGTTTGGTATTTTGAGCAAAACACTTCATAGACATGTTTTTTATATATTTTTATATATCTGAGATCTATGCTATTGCCTAAAAATGATATGCATGATAGGTGACCTTTAAGCAAAACCTTTTTGTGCTTCTTATAAAAGTCACAAGATGATACGGTACCAGGACCTACACTACAAAAAACACAGAACAAAAACAGATGATACAAAATAAAATGTTCAAGGTGTTTAAAGTCTGTTTCTTTCAGTTTGTACCATCCGAGACAAATGGACTCGCATTTACACCTGTACCCTTTCTCCTTTCTTGTAAATGTTAACTGCTGCCTTTAGGGAAGGTCTGGAGAGGGTTTGAAGAATGACATCACTTTATCCAGAACCTTCTGTATTTTCACAGCGGCAGTGGCGAGCCGTGACTTTTATACCTAGGCCCTCTGACCCCCCCCCCCCCCCCCCCCCCTTCCCTTGAACAAAAAGAAGAGTTACGTCACACCGTATACCTCAGCGGAATATCAAAACAGTGGCCCGGGGTGCAAAACGCATCAATGACAGAGACCCTCTACCACACAAAAAAACACCATTTATATAAACACCTATCATGACAGGGCACCCACAGCCAAGTAACAATTACAAATTAATTAAGTCGGCACGGCGACCCACATTGAAAATGACTTAGACCTACCTTTGATGATCAAATCACTGAAACACAAAATCCATCCTCCTGTCCTTTTGAATGAAGCACTTGATGGTCGGGTCATGAAGCTGATCCTTTGCCACTCCAGTTTATCATTCGAAATCAATCTTGAAAATGACTCGGTTAATAATTTTGCAAACAATGTCATCACTATCACTGAAGTGAGCCATCATGAACGAACTTATGCTAATCATAAATCTATCGATCATAAATCTATCGATTAGATTTATGATTCAAAAATAATAAAAGTAGGGTAGACATGTGGTTATTATCCGGCTGAACAAAACGTGCATTTATCTAACAGGTTCGTTTTCTACAGACCTTATTTCGAGCTATTTTCCAAAATCCTATGGAGAAATCCCATTGCTTTCTGTCGAGGGAATCCGAGCGCAGCTTACTTCCGGGTTTGAGGACGCGTCACTTCACCACTTGCATAGACTTCACAGCGGGCGGAACTTGTCATAAAGTCCACGAAAATAAAGCCCGCCCATTTAGAGGGAAGATATGATTGGTCAATTGTACTGTCATTTGACATTACTCTCTCGTTGAGTTACTATAGTTGGCCCTCTGTGAATGTAGAGAGGGACCAACAAGCTCTCCCGTCTTCACAGAAACTCGCAGATACGGCATTTAACCCTTCACATTCCAACAGAAACTGAACAGGCAGATTCGAAGGATTTATTTATTTGAAAATATTATTTTAAATACAATTAGATCAAGTTATTTTGGTAAAACTAATGAAAAATTTAACAAAAAAAATATATAAAAAATAATATTTTTAAAAAAATGTTTTTTTTAATGTTTTCAAATATTATTTAATAGAATATCTAGAGGGCCCTGACGGCTCGCCACTGATCCAGCTGTGATATCTTCACAGTATTTCCCCTCCTATGTCCAAAGTATTTCCCCTCCTATGTTTTCATGTTCTACATTTGTATTGTGCATTTTTCCCAGGGCCCAATTACGACCTGAAAAAGCGGTTACAAACTCGTATTCTCTTAAGATGACATGGGTTAAGGTTGAAACTTGCCAAAGGGGTTTTCTATTTCCCAGCAATGCCATATGGATCTCAATGTTATATGGCTACAATCGAGGGAACATAAATAATTGGGAGTCATGAAACCACAAAGATGGGGTGGGGTAATAACTGTATAATAACTGTAAGCAATGAGTAAGATTAGCATAAGTAAAGTCCTAATGCCATTTAACTCATTCAAGGTTATGTTAGAAACACATTGCTGTTAACACTAGTCAGTTTTTGATAGACACCATGGCTACTGCTGGTACCATGCTAAATGAGGCTGTAGCAGCAAATACCCCAGAGTGTTTGGAATTCACAAGGGTGTGTTTTCTTGCCTTTCAATTCAACAGATGGAGAATGTTAGTGTGACATACAGTAGTATAATACTAAAGCAATCATCAGACCTTCCACTACTACAAAATAGAATCTCATCAGCAATCATCATTGTTGCATGATTTGTAATTTGAAAATAAGGCGGAAATTACATTTTCTACGACATAGCATTTAGGAACCACTCTTTTTATCTGCCCTCTAATTATCTTTTAGATTCTCCTCCTCCCACTCATGGCTGTCAAACCACTCATCTTGATCTAGCTCCATACTGGAAGACACAAGTGGGGTCAAAGGCCATTACCATCATGAAGCACTATCCCTCCTCTTCATCCATTAATACAGGTAGTAATGATCATCTTCCTGCTCCTGAGATCGCTCCTGACTGATATATGACCCAACTCCGACAATTAGACGGGAGCTTATTCGCCTTACGAGTTGTATGTTTTCCACTTGTTTAATGTTAGGTCTATTGAGACACAATTATACAGTGGAGTCTAGTTCAGGTGTCTGTTAGCTTGAAAACATACATTAAACATTGCAGAGTGTCAAACATGGGCCAGAGGAATGACGGCGATGCATGTAAAAAAGGAAAAACATAGGAGGAGTGTACAGTCAAATGTAACCTGATTACTTTCCGTTACTTTTGGATTACCTGCATATCAAATGCAATGCAAATAAATCAAGAGAAAATAATTACCAATAAGACGTTTTTTACACATTATGTAAGGCAAGATATTTAGGATCAAAAATGATTTCATGAATAGGAAAAGCTGCCTTTCATGAGGCATATTCAGGCAGTAACCAACAATGCAACACATGAGCACAGACTACAGTTTGAAAAAGCAGAAATAAAATATGAGCTGACAGAAAATGCTCAGTTTTAGTTTAATACACACAATTAAGCTCACACACACTGTTTTATGAACATATAGGTTCACCTGCTGAATTAAAAAAAGACCACTGCAACATTATCAGTTTCTCTGGTTTTTACTACGTATTTATAGATATGTAGATAAAGGTTTTTTCATTTTGTTCTATAAACTACTGACAACATTTCTCTGCGGATGGAAATGAGCTCAAAGCTAAAATCCGGCATATTTACACTTGAATTATTTGTCTTAAGTGTTCAAATAAACGATTACATGAAATGGAAAGGAAATGTTGGAATTCAACAGACACTGGAAAGGAATGGCTGCCATTCATGTAGAGGTTGAGATTTAAGAACAATTTGGAGTGGTCTCTTAATTGTTTCCAGAGTTGTAGATTCACACTTAAAGTATTATCCTACAGAACAGCATAGCTTACAAAAAAGAGATACAATCTGATCCTTTTACAACAAACACTATATGCTCTTTTTAGTTTTTTAGTAACATCGAAATCCTGCTAGTTATTTTTTTTTACTTACAGAATCCCGTAACATGAAACCCTGTACTCCCAAAGCTATTATGATAAAAAGTATTCTGCTGGGTGATAGTAAATTTAGATCTATTTTTGAAGAAAATATTTAGGAAAAATCGCAATAGAGGAACGTACTTGTGGATATATCAAACATATCCCAGATGATTCTAATTGCTTATTTTCTATACAATATGGCTTTCCTTTCAAGATGAAGTCCCCCAGGCGATGAGGAATAAAAGGCCTACAGTGTATACCCCTAAGCTTGAAGCAAAATGAAAAAGAAAGAGTTAACCCTCAATAGACAGACCGACTGGTTAAAGCACGCTATTCACAAAGAAATGTTAAAAGGAGAGAATGAATAGATTCTTTGAGCACTTAAGAAAAAAAAGATCATCTCCTCCTTTTTCATGCGCACCCATTAAACGATGACTCACAAATAAGCACATATTGTGAGTGTGCTTCATGTTAAATGCTGGTTACAACATCACACGGCTTAAATACAGTTTGTGCAGAGACATTGGAAGAAAAAGAAAAAAACAGCGTACAATTGACGGCATACCACTGAGCTGTACTGTAACAACTAAGGAGACTATTTACTCTTAATTGATATGGCCTTTCTTACCATGAAAAGAACAATTATTTCTAGCGCCGCACGCTTCTTATGTGCACAGTAAGCTATCAACACAAAGTGCCCTGAGTGAAATGAACAGAACTCACCAACAGCCTACTCCAAAAAAAAAGGGGAAAAAAAAGCTGGCTGAGCCTTTTTCATCTTTTCTCTCATTCCCTCTTGATATGAAAGCGCCAGAAACAAGCTCAGAGATGATCAAAATACGGCAGTGTAATACCAATTTAATATATCAATGGTATTTATAAGGCATTAAAGTCAATGACACATGGCGAGCAACAGCATAAAACAAAGAGTCCTTGTTAAAGTGGATGCATACCACTTTCATGGCGCGCTGCATCATTTTGTTGGAAGGCATCCTTATGAAAGTCATCAGTGCTGGTTGGCACCATGCAGAACAGTTTTGTTGATCACACAGATCCCACTCTGCTGAACCCGTACTGAGCGCACAACTATATTAAGTTGAGTAAGTAATAAGTAAGACAGTGGAAATGAACGATGCTGTTAGGAATTAGCGCAAAAAAATACTGAAGGTGATGGGGAATAAGGATTTAGTTTCAGCTCTGTTGCTGTTTAGGATTTTTAATTAAACTACATTTGAATATAAGGCTTTGGCATGTGATGTATGCAGTCATAATGTGAGACCACAAGCTTTAAGCGATTCCATGTACAGGTATAGCTGGATTTAAAATCCTTCTTACAATTACAACTTTACTGACTGAATGGAAACATAATGAAACATAATTACCTGAATATGCAAATGTCCATCATGTCTCAAAAGACAGCGGAATCTGACTGTTGCATTGTGTTGAAGCAGATGGCCCGACGCTTAGCCTATCACGTACAATGAGTTGGAGCGCAAGCCAATGGAATCGCAAGTGTTGCATAATGATGTCACTATGTTCCGGAAGTAAACAAAGGAGTCCAATAGAGGCATTTCAGGCAGGTGTGTGGGAGAGAAACTCCCTCTGGAGGGAACACAGGGTTTTTAGTGTTTGCAGACCATTTACATGTACACAAACCAATAGACACACTACAGGAAAGAGAAACCAAAGAAAGCATAATAGGGCCCATTTAATGGAAGCTTTTGCATTTTCTTTCTTAGAGAATCACAGCAAAAAATAGGGTTAGGTGATTAACGTTTGTTTCTTCGTGGCGGTTTTTGTCCTATTTTTTTGCCTATGGATTGGTCTGTCTAAAAAAAAAACAAGTCGCTAAAGTTAGTGATTGTTGGAACAGTGAAAAGACTATTCAGGATGGTTTTGGTGGGATTTATGTTTGTTTCTGTTTAATTTATATGTTTTATTTGTTTTTTACCATGAGTTAACAAGGCCATTAAGCTATTCCTTGAAAGAGGGAATCTTGAATGCAGGAAACCACGTTTTTTGTATTTTTTATAGGAACATAGCTTTTAAGTTTACTTTGGTCGTACACACGCATGAATAAATCAACAATTGGCTGTCATTTGGCTGATGATTAACAGTTGAACAATTTAACATATTGCCCAGGCCTACACCAGAACTCCAAATGCTGAGGTGTGTTCAGACAGGTTATGACGCAAATGTTTGTCTTGAGTACATTTTGACAAAGGAACTTTGAAACAGTGGCTTTTATTAAACTCATGAGGTCAAACTCAAACAGATACAACTGCCAAACAGATGTCCATTTAAGATCAAAAGGTTAACACTATGATACTGGATTCAACCATAATTATGAACCAGCAAACAGACATGAATTAAACGGTTTAATAAAGATGCTCCTTTAAAACCTCTTCTTTTGTTCATTCATTATACATGTTGAATGAATTGGGTTAGAAGTAAAGGCAGAAACCTTGAACATCCCGAGTAAGACCTAATCTCTTTCATTAATCCCTGTTTCCTCACTCGTAAAATATATTGGTTTGAGGGTATGTAGCCATCATCAAATATACATGTGATTCCTTTTGTTCTTCTCACAAAGTTTGATTTTTATAATTGTCCGTATTCTACACCCAGGCCCAATCCTCGCTGTATTTAAACATTTTGTTTATTTGTAGTGAAATAGAAAAGTCAGTGCGATAGTACATAAAAGCAATCAGTCGGCGTGATTTAACAAGAACCTGAGCCCATTAAATGAACTCCAGAAGTATTGGAAGAAAAACGATCCACAGCACATCAGCAGTTTCCCCCCGCCGGCCCCCAGACAGCTGAAGACGGGCCCCGCTCTCAGAATGGCACTTGTGCTGGAGAGAAGAGAGGAGCAGGAATAATGTACAGTGAGTTATCTTTGTACAACATCTCCAATGGAAAAAAACAATTAAATAAGATTGATGGAGAGATGAAGACAACTGGGTGGGGAGGGAGGAGTGTGCTGCGGGGGGCTGAGTTGGATCTGACTGCATGTCTATCCCTGTTTGCGTACCTCCTGGAGGCACAAATGTCAGCTTTGAGCAGTTTGTGGACTCCCCACTAAGCTCTTGGCCCGTTCCGATCCAGACTGGTTCTATCTTCTGGACTCTTGGCATGCCACGTACCAGCCGCGGCCATCAATGTGCCATTCAGATGCCATGGCTTCACAGCCACCACTTACTTCTGTGCTCATGGATATCAGGGTTAGTGTTTTGCACTCACGCTTATCTGCAGTGCTAACAGTTCCTGCTTTCACTGGTTTCTAAATGAGTTGCTCTTAAATGATATTTTCAATGCATTTCAGGTTGCATTGCATGTGGGTATTAGATGCGTATATCTTATCTTGGATCAAAAGATTCAAACCCTAGATCACCAGCAGTGCAACTGACAGTTAACAACACAAAGGTCACAGTAAGGATGTGATCATACAGAGTAATTACTACATTATCATAAATACACAGGCTTGAAGAGTAACAGATTACATGTAACGGGATTATGGATTATCAGGATACAAAAAAAAAGTGACTGTTTGCCCTTGCAGTTACATACAGAATAGATGTAGTCAAATGACCGTTATTCTAAAAATGAGGACATGATTACAATGTTACAATAAGTTTAAAATAAAGACCGATATTGGTATAGACACTGCCTGAATGTTCTCTTTGGTTTCATTTAAGCTTATTTTTATAAAGATTTATGAAACAAAAACACTGTGTGTTTGAATTAATGTGTTAAACTAAAACAGCATCTGTGACTATACTATTCTGTCATAACATTTAGGATGACATATTTTTTATACTAAATATCTTGGTTTCTTCTTTTCTAAGGTTACAGTGATGTTTATTTTATCTTGTATTTATTTGCAATGTGTTTGATCTTAAAGTAATTCCAAAGTAATCAGAGGCCTGTACTAGGAAGCCGGATTTTCTCTTAGCAAGCTAACTTCAGGATAAACTCTGGGTTTCCGGTCCTACGACGCTGGTTCACTTCTTACCGGGCTAGATCTCCATGGTAACTTATGCTGAACGGCTAGCCTGGTCCGGATCAGGGGCCTGTACTACGAATCAGGATTTTAGTTTAGCGAGCTAACTTCCTGGATTTCCGGTCCTACGACGCTGGTTCACTTTTTAGCGGGCTAGATAACTTATTCTGAACGGCTAGCCTGCTCCGGAGCAGGATAGGTTCCAGGATAAGAGATCAACTCAGTGAAAGCACCGCCTGCTGACCAATCAGAGCTCAGTGTGCGGAGGAAATACAGTTTAAACTCCCGTTGCAGGAAAGACAGCCGGCCAAAATCACCGACTGTGTGAACCTGAAAATGAATAGAATATCACCTCCCATCTTCAGAGCAATCTGACTATTATAACTATTATTATACTATTATGTTAAGAAAGCTTAATTAAATATTAAGGCATTGTGAGTGCAGACTTCGATGTTCCCATTATCATTCATATCAGATCATATCACATCATAATGTATCATATATTTCCTTATCTGAGTCAGCTTCTTGAGCCGTATCTGGCCGTGCAACACTTCCAGTGTCACATACTGTATGCAGAAGTATTATTTTAAGCAACACATTAAGTTGACGAAACACTCGAGTCAAATGTAATTAAAGTCAGATCCACTCGTGTCTTGGACGGGGCAGTGATATAAACCTGTTAATGTACGCATTCAAACACCTTTTCTTTTACCAGCTGCATTCACCTTGCAGGTGCAGCTATGTGGCTTTTATCCTGGATAAAGTGTTTAAGTCATGGATGTTTAACACTAGAACCGCCAATCGGGTCAATTTGACCTAGAGCTGTTTTTTATTGTACGTAACTTTTTTTCAATAAAATATTAAAGTCTCCCAGTCTGTGACTTTTCCTGAAAGTGTGTTATGTAGCACCCTATGTTGTTAAAAATGGTCAATATGAAGTCAGATTGAAGAAATCACCCAAAAATTGCCATTTATACCTATTTCCACCAAGACGGTCATATTGACCCCACCCCTTTTCGCGCTATTGATTTTGCTTGTAAACAAACATGACGTGTTGCTACAGCAACACCTTTTGTCTACTGCTGTTCCTTATAGATTGAGAGATAGATTGAGAGGGAGAGAGAGATAGATAGATAGATATATTGATAGCGACAGTCTGTATAGCGCGCTCCCGCTCACGGGAGACTGCTCGCGCTGCGCTCCGCAGCAAACAGCTGTTTGCTTTTCACCCAACAACTCACGAAACGCTATGTTGTAGCGTTAATAAACGAAACAATTTAACAAAATTGCTTGTCAAAATACCAATACCACAGGTCAATTTTTCTTTTTAAAGCAATACTTTTACCTTGAAAATCAATGCATTCTAATGCGGGGTCAATTTGACCCCGGTGGCGGATTTAGGTATAAAAAATCTCTGGCGGTTCTAGTGTTAAAGTTTAACTTCTTCATATTTGTCTAATATTATAGTTCGCTTTTCATTCAGGAAGTATGACGCTGCGCTGTCAGTAAGCTTCTCCATGTTTGTGATTGGTCAAATGTTGCTAACCCCGCCCCTTTTATGTGAACGCGCACATAACTAGGGCAAAACTGTCTTGAGTTACCGAGTTGATAACCAGCGTCGTAGGACCGCTTAGCGAGAGTGCGTTTGTTTTGGATTAGGTAAACCGGGTAACTCAAACATATCCAGGTTATGTTGAACCAGCTTCGTCATACAGGCCTCTGATCACAGTACTTTTATATTGGGATACATAAGAAAATAATGTATGGTTGATAAAAGGGACATAAATGGTTGGTGTGGCTATTGTCTTTCAAACAATACAATACGGTGAGTCTTTTAAAAAATTCAACAAAATAGCTAATTCCATCTGTAATATTCATAGTCATCTTGGAATTCAGCAATCGCTTTGAATGTCGACATTGCTGGCAATGTATGGCATATGGGACATTACATGATTTGATAATAACAATTAACGAGCTGCAAAGGACAATTAGGTTTATTATCAGATGATTATGTGATTATGTTTTCTGACAAATCATTTGGCCTTAAAATGTCCCAAACATAAACATTTCCTACACACCAAGGTAATGTGTCCAAAAGTTTGGATTTTTTTTCAAAGGACACAGAAAAACAGAACATATTAAAGTTAGGATAATATAAGACAAAAAGCATGTGTAAACTGGTTAATCTCAAACATTCAACTATTGTATTTGTATTAAGGGACCATGCACATTGATTAACATGAGCACTTGAGTCCATCATGTGTGCCATGATTATGCCAAAATGTCCATCTGTAGTCCATGGCAGGTAGGTGACATTAAAAGAAAACATACAAGAGCACTAAAGCACAGAAAAAACACTTGAGTCATTCTTTCATGATGGAACTTTTTATTTGTTATTATTCATGGTGGATCGAGTGTATGCGTAATGATGCTTGTGTATGAGCACTAGTGGCATATTATGTCAGATCAGGAGGGAACTGAAATGACAAACTCATGTGATGATTATTTCAGACCACCTTCCCTTGTAAAACAAATCCTCAAAAGGCTTTAGGCCACAAACGTTTTTAGACGCATACGTGCAGCTGTTAGAAGCAAGGGCGCCAGCATCATTGTCATGCCATGAGAAATCTGTTTTATTCATTTCATTGTCGAGCTAATCTGAAGATGAAATGTACAAACGAGGGAGTGAGTCTAAGGAATTTGTTCTGAAATACAGGAAGTCAGTTATCCTCACAGCAGGAGCAGAACAGTTTACTAAGCTGAGCCAAAAGATCCCTCAACATAGTTCTGATGTTCCATTCACATGACTGATGATTGCATATTATGGAAAAAACCAACCCAGTCTCACAAAAAAACGTGTAATAACTACGTTGGTCCATAACGTAGGACGTAGTATTTCTACAAAAACGCCTCTGAAATTGTAAGATCCCTACGTTTTTTTTCACCATTCATTCCAATGGCTGGCGTCTATGTCACATGATCTTCACATTTCTCCCTGCAGAAAAAAAAAACATGGCCGAACTTCGTTTTATTCTCGGTGTAAAATGCCTATTTTAAAGTTAGTTTGGCCATTAAAATGCATTTTGATGTCATTTGATGCGAGAAATACGATTTGTTATTTCAGATTATGTGTACAGTGGATGTACATGATCTTTAGTTTGCTAGTTATTACAAAGATTACTTCAGGAAATTGTGTCTACACTCTAAAAACGAATTCAGGCGACCTTTCACCTCCACTTAATTAAATGCATTGTTGCAAGATAAAAATGTGAGTTAATTGATTTAGATAAACATTTTAATTTGCAAACATTCATTTGTAAGTTGTGTTGACGTAATAATGTTGGTAATTACAACTTAATATTGAGTGTAATTTGAACTCTGATTTCTGCGTTAATTGACTTAAAACTAAATTCAAGTTGTAGTAAGTAATGCAATTGGCTTGATGACTTCATTGTTCTACACCTTGAGTTAAGGATCTCAAGTCCACTCCCACTTAACATGCCTGGACAAGTTCCAACAGTTAAGAAAAAATATATATATATTAGAAATATACAAAGGACATTTTAAGGTGAGTGTCATCTTTTGTCATTCAAATACAATAGATAGCCTTGTAGTTGCACTGTATAGGCAAATTGCTGTTTGACCAAAATTAGCAGCCTTTGAACTGTGAATAGTTATGTGAGAGGATACAAAGGAGTAGAGGCTACTGTGAGAGTAAAAATACTATGGTTACTATTTTGATATCGCTTTTTGTTAAAAATGAATCTCGGTGAAGCAGATCAAGGACATGCTTCTTGAGGTAGGATCGTTATTCAGAGTTGTCATTGAAATGCAAGTTGTTGGGAGTCACCCATTCAGAATATATTCATTTAGGTAATTTCTCTTTTTTTCCTTTTTCAAAAATAGCACAATACAATTGAAGTACGCAGAGAACTATAGCCATCTGCTGCCTTCGTGTACCTTGGAGAAAAGGAAGAGGAACTTTTCAAGGAGTTTAGCGACGGAAATAAAAATCTTGAAATAAAATAAAATCATCATGGGCACAGAGTAAAAACACAGGACAAAAGCACTGCTCTCTGTCAGTTACATTTTGAAGCATATTGCACTTTTGGCCACACCCCAATCAATAATATCTTAGCAACGTTCAGCATGGATAGGTGTTGACAGCAATTGCATGGGAAAAGGATTGTGTAACATTTGAAAAGGGGCTTCTGCTCTTCACTTAACCAGTTCAAATAGGAACCTGCAAAAAAGATGAGAAGATACACTAAAACTTGTACGGTTGTGATCGACAAAATCTGTCCACATACATTTAAACACAAGGCAAAGTACTCAAAACCACCTCTGTGTGTCTTCAGGAACACATTGCCATGATGACACACACATGCAGACTCAATAGGTGAAAACAATACCAGCGTTGCTTTAGCAGCTGGTAATAATGGATCTGAATTCGCTAAGAGTGACAATCACCTAATTCATTATCTCTTATGCGCTAACCTAATATTTAATGTGCTTCAAAAGGACATGAATATCGCCTTCCTCAGTGACCGGTCCACCCCAGGATCTGACCATACGATGGCAACCATAGTGGTCGAGGGAAACAAATGAATGAGCAAGCATTCTGCGTTATATGTGTTCATACTGTTTGAAATATTGACTGTCGGCAGTGTAAACATATTTGTTACATCTTTTGTAAAATTGATGTGTGTGATCTGCAGATTGGTGGCCATTGAGAGTTTGTTACTGTAGTTTTACAAAAACTTTATAGATTTGACACATTTGGCACTGGTTTTAAATATGCAAAGGCCTCTAAGTTCGTTGTGATGGCAGCATTTATTTGCTGTGTCCCCATTTCCGATGGTAATATGGCTAATGTGTTTATTTATTATTTGTGGGGCAATTTACATTTGTGTTATTTATCTTTTTTTTCAAGATTTAAATGAAGCTCAGCGCAAATTCTTTCAGGAAGACTGGGTGTGTATACATTCACTCCGCAGCTGCATATAATCAGCTCATCACAGGCGTTCTCTTTAACCTATTACATTTCACCTCATTCTCCAGCAGCCAATCAACGAGCTGCAGCCAAACTTTAAAATGGTTCTCCTCTCTCCTGCCGTCAGCTGTGATTTCAGGTGTTCATGCACCTTATAATATGGCATGTGTCAATAAATGTTCAAACTAAATTAATTCTCTCCAGATTGAAACATCCTGTGTTGAAATAAACAACTGCAGTTCAAAATAAAAAGTGAATTGCCTAATATTTTTGTTGTGGAATCAATCAATTTCTTTCTTTAAAGGCAAAAACATGAAAAAGCTAAGGAAAAAAATGATTGAATACAATATATTTGGAGCAACTTAATTTATAAATGGTTGTCAACTTAAAAACGTGTGTTCACAATGATGGTAATTAAGTACATACAACTTAAAATTCCTTTTAAATCATGTGGTAAAACCAAAACTAGTCGGAACAACTTAATCTTTTGAGTAATCAACTTCAAAACTTGTGTTTATGCTACCAGTTATTAAGTCATTGGTAATTAAAAACACCTCTGATTGTAGAGGAAAAGCCTTCTCCCCTAACTCAAATAACTGTGTTGCTTAAAGATAATTTCATTAGAAGTTGTCTTAACTCAATAAACATTGATGCAAACTGTTGCGTTGATTGTCTTTGTTGAGTCAAGGCATTTGTTTTTGAGTGTATACAACGTTTTCATTGTTACCAAGGTGGTTGCTAGGGACGCTGCTATCGATATTATTTATGTTATGTTGTGTAAAATGGTGTTATCTTTATTGCTACCCCCTTCACCGTCAATGCATAGTGTTGGTCCACAGCGCAAACGTATTAGTTTAACAAAATCTGCATCTAAAATGGTGGCATAGTGTGGTGCCGAGAGATGGGAGTCGGAGGCGGGGTATCAAAGGTACAAGCTAGACTTTTATTTAGCATCTCAAAACACAAGCGAAGACCGGCGGAGACAGGAAGTCCGGCTCACTAAAATGTCCGTGTAGAACAATACCCTAACCCAGAGGTTCCCAGTACGTTGACCGCGGTCAACCGGTCGACCGCGGGGGCAATGCTGGTAGATCGCGAGTCATTCATAAAAAGAAAAATCCAGCTCCGTTAAAATAAACATGATCCCTCCTCCCTTGGCCTCCCTGCCACTTAATTCAGGAGTTAATAACACGATAAACATGAAAAATCCAGACGAGATCTCTCTCCCCCGTCTGTGTGCGAGGGGGGCGGGGCAGTTTACACACACGCGGCTGCTACATGCAGCAACACACGACGGGGATAGCGGAGAGAAGCGCTCCAAGGTGTGATTAAATGTTACCCGTCTTGAGGTGGAAAATGCTCGTTGCCAAGAGTGCAATAAGAATTTAGCATGTAAGGGCGGTAACACGAGCAATTTGTCTAAACATTTAGCAAAAGTGCACCACATTCAGACGGAGGAATGCACCGGGTTCGACTGTCTTTCTAGTAGCTCTGTAGCCCCATCCACGAGTAACGTTTCCACGTCAGGTGTTATGTATGCTAGCAGCAACAAACTCAATGATACAAACATTAATGATTTCAATCAGGAGAGACGTGATGTATGGAATACATGTTTATTATCGGGTCACATTATATAAATGAAACATAATGATGACAGATTATAACAGTGAATAAAATGTTGTTTGGCGATTAGGCCCGGGTTTTGTAGGATATAATTCGGGAAGGGAAAGAACGGTTTCCGATGAACCCCCCTGGGTCTAGACACTGGTGGTGGTGATAAGTGGTTAGGTCCGGTTGGAAGGGAGAAGGTTAAGCTTGGCCCTGAGTTGGAAGCAGGAGGCGAAGGGGTGGAGGAGGGTTGCGCGTTGACACCTGGAAGACAGCTGATGGAAAAGGGGAGAGCATATATAGAAGGATTAACAGGTGCGATAATTAGGCTTGTGGATGGAGGGGAGTGATAGGTTAGCTTGAGGAGTGGCGCTCCCTATCAATTAGTGAAGGGAGCGAGTATTGCCATGACGTGCAATACGAAGTGATAGGTCTTCCTGCCTGAACTTGCGCTGAGCTTCATTTCAATCAGGAGAGACGTGATGTATGGAATACATGTTTATTATCGGGTCACATTATATAAATGAAACATAATGATGACAGACTATAACAGTGAATAAAATGGTGTTTGGCGATTAGGCCCAGGTTTTGTAGGATATCATTCGGGAAGGGAAAGAACCGTTTCCGATGAACCCCCAAAAGAAGTGAAAGTATGGAGTACTGAACGTGATGAAATCTTACCTTGTGGTATGCAGTGGAGATCTATGGATGAAATGATAGGTTAGTGCATGTGGGGATTTTAGACATACTAATGCCTCCTAGGCATCCTTCCTGGACGTACAGGGCTTCCCGGACATACAGGGCGTCCCGGACATACGGGGCATCCCGGACATAAGGGGCGTCCTGGACGTACAGGGCATCCTGGACGTACGGGGCGTCCCGGACGTACGGGGCGTCCCGGACGTATGGGGCTTCCCGGACGTACGGGGCATCCCGGACGTACAGGGCGTCCTGGACATACAGGGCTTCCCGGACATACGGGGCAACCTGACTTAGCAGGGACACATTTAATACGGACCCGAAGGTTACAAGCTGGACGTACAGGGTTAGACATGTCAAGATAAGCATGAGCCGCGGGGCGAATATACGTGCTGACATACTAAAGAACCACCACCAGTTATATGCATACGTACCAATTTAAGGTTGGAGAGACCTTTGGATAGCCACTGAGGTCCGGACGAATGTAGGATGAGAAAGCGGAGGAGGACCACCATCCGAGTTGTTGCAGGGATGAGGATGAGACGCCTTGATTAGCAGCGGAAGTAGCTGCACCTATTCTAAATGAATGCCCCGTGTATAGGAGGGGGGATAACCCGGATTTCATGAGAACTTGCTTTAAATAGTGGTTGAACTGTCGTTGAGTTAAGGGAAAATTCCCTGAGATAAGAAATAATGGAGATAGGGGATTAGAGGTAGGTCTAAGCTATAGGAATTGGATCATGGATTTATAAGGGCAGAACTGGGAGTCATTGCGGGCGGCGATGACGGAGCAGGCGCCGCCGCATTTGGAGTGCTTAAGATGTAAGCTAAAATGGCTGGCGTGAAAGGATATGTCAGACAAGCAGACGTCTCGATTGGAATCGAACGATAGAGAAGATGTGGTAAATTCAACTGGTCTGAGGAAAGCATAAAAAGCTAGGAGAAATAAAGCATCAAGTAGTGCATCGATATAAGGGGAGAATAACCCACTTCTAAGTTTGGAGAGCATAAGGCGTAAAGTGGAGAGTGTAATAGAACATCTCCGGTCTAAGGCAGGGGGAAATGTTTTAATAAGACCTTTGAGAATGAGTTTGACTGACTGGTTTGTGAAGAGGCTGGGAAAGCCGGGATCGGAACAGCGAATGTTAAACTGAACTCCTGCTAAGAGGCCCCGGATGTATTGGGGTCTTTATCTGTGGAGATAAGAACAGGTTTAAGTGTAATGCCTACGGAAAAGCAAAATAAAGCGAACGTTCTCCAAGCTAAATCATATGTTTTAAGGGTGGAAGCGGCTAAGCCCTTCCTCATGAAAAACCTGGCGGATCCGAGGTGCCTTGCTAGGGGGCTTCTATTTATAAGAGAGAGAGAAGATGCAGGGGAGAAATCCTGATGGGTTGAGCGCTGGCTTCTGGGCAGAGGTTCCGGAATTTCTGGAAGTGGAAACGAGAGAGGGAATCAACCACTGAGTTGAGGTGGCCGGGAACGTGACGAGCGGAGATGAGAAAGTTGTCGGTGATGGAAGACCACGTGATGCTTCTCATGAACGGCATGATGTCACGGCACGGGGAGCGCGCTTCATTAATAATTCCGACCACTGATTGGTTGTCACAGAGTACTGAGATCCGCTGCCGGGGCCAGAGGTGACCCCACACGTGGCAGGCAACAGCGATCGGAAAGATCTCATGCAGAGCGGAGGAAGAGGCATGGCTGGGGAATGCCGGAGGCCATGAGCCTGCGAACCACTGTCCCTGAAAGAAACCCCCAAAACCCACGGATGGGGCAGAGTCCGTGAAGAATCTCATGGAGTCGGAGGAGTACACAAGGTCGTCGTAGAAGAAGGTGACGCCATTCCAGTGTGCGAGCAGGAGGGACCAGAACCACAGGTCAGAGCGGCAGCCTTCATCTAAGAAGACGTGGTCATGGAGGTGTTCTACAGCCGATGCTGTATCCAGGAGCCGGGAAATAAACGAGCGCCCCTGAGGGATAATACGCATGGCGAAGTTGAGGTGCCCGAGCAGGGAGAGCAGCTGCTGCTTGGTGATAACTTGTTGCTCACAGAAGGACTTTGTAATGTCGCGAATGCGCTGCAGTTTGTCCGTGGGGAGAGACGCTTCCATGTCTACGGAGTCGAGTGTAATGCCCAAAAACTCCAGGTATGTGGTGGGACCTAGCGTTTTCTCTCCTGAGAGGGGAACACCTAACTCCTGAAAGCATAGTTTGAGTTTTGCTAGAGAGGCGCCTGAGTTGTCCCGAGGGGGATCTACGAGGAGGAAATCATCCAAGAGATGCAGGACGGAGTGGATTCTGACGATGTTCAGGAGGATCCAGCAGAGGGCTTCGGAAAAAGAATTAAAGATGCAAGGGCTACTTCTGCACCCAAAGGTTAAACGGACAGCGAAGTAGAATTTGGACTCCCATCTGATACCGAACATGTGCCATTGAGATGGGTGAAGGGTAATTATTTTGAACGCGTCAGTAATGTCTGCTTTGGAGAGCCACGCTCCTTGCCCTGCAAATTTGATGAGCTTGATGGCATTATCAACTGAAGCGTAATGAAGAGAAAAATACTCTGGGGGAATAAGGCTATTGATGCTGCAAAACGGGCCAGCGCGAGGAGCGGACAGATCGAAGATGAGCCTTTTCTTCTCAGAGTATTTGCGTGTAGCGACCCCTATTGGGCTTGTCCGGAACACTGGGAACGGAGAGAAATGGAAAGGACTGATTAAATATCCTTTGTTGAGCTATTTTTGAATGAGCTGAGAGACTACGGTGGGTTCTTTGGTGGCTGACTGCAGGTTTTTGCCACTAAAGTCACTGAGGAGGGGGAAAGGACCCCTACCCTGAACCTTTGAGAGAGCCCTGACAAAAGATAATCAACGAACACGGGATTTGGGCGAGTCGAAAGCGCAGCTGCTAAATGTATGGTGTTAATGGAAGTTGAGGGGTGATGTTTTAAGAGGTTTTTCCACCACGTTCATTCTGGCGCGGGAAGGGGGCCGGCGCCTTGGGCAAACTGACCTCGGGTGAGCATCCCTGCAGGTACTGCAAATATGAAGAAAAGTACAATGAGGGTAGGAACACACGTTCTCATTAAAAGAAACGCAAATCTTATTATCCCCTTATTTGATCACCTGACGGTTTGGTTTATTGTTCCCAGAATACTGCGTGGGGAAAACGTTAGACCCGGAGAGAGGCACTGAAGGGCAGAGCGGAGAGGTGTGGCCCTGCGCTCCGCAACTGATGCACGAGACGACTTGTTGCCCGCCGGTAGCCATAACGAGCAGCTCGGTATCCAGCACGGACCAGTCCAGGCGGACGTTAGAATGAGCTAAGTGCAGCGCTAGAGAAGCTTTTATGGTATTGGTAAAACACGGATTTCCCGTATTTGATGTGAAGATCGCCGATCATGGCCAGATAAGCATCTAACTCCACTCTCCTTTCAGAGTAAACTGCGCAGAGGGCGTCGCGGAAGATGCTAAAAGCTACCAGAAATTGCCCTATAGAAAGGTCTTTGAGGAGCCGGGGGTCTGCAGATTTAAATACCGCAGTAATGCTTCCTCCCGAGGCGATGGCTTTGTCGCACTCCGAGGACGGCAGAATAAGGCTGACTAAATTAATGTCTTTCCCGTCGAGTATCTTAGCTCCGAGCCGTGAGGAGATGTTAGCGGCTTGGGGAATGTAGGGCCTACCTGAGGGAGGAGCCGGGAGGGCGGAAGCCAGAGAGTGAGAAGGAACTACCGTGCCTAATGCAAAATCCTGACCCGGCGGGGCCGCCGCAGAGGTTGAAGCTCCGGCCTGGCCTCTCTCCATGGACTGGAGGCGAGCGTCGATTAGGAGCATAGAACTTGTCAGAGATTGCAGTGTGTTGACTAGGCTGCCATCGAAGAGAGGCTGAGTGCCGGAGCTCCCGGGCTGAGCGGCGCTGGGCTGGGCGGCGCTGGGCTGCTGAGCGCCGCTGGAGCGAGCCTGAGGAGTGGAGGATTTCTTGGCCGAGCCAGCTCCTGGAGGACTCGCTTTTTTAGACATTTTGCCCCCGCGGCCGCGAGAGCGCCCTCGCCCTCTTCCGGGGGGGCTGGCTAGAGCTGCTGGCCTGGGCTGGGAGACCGCGCCGGAGGCTTGGTCCGACAGCTCACGGAGCTGGGAAAGCAGGAGATCTGGGGCTGGGGTGATGCCCTGCTTGCGGAGATGGGCGACGAGGAATTCTGCCTCTGCTGTGCGAGAGCCGCTGCGGGCGCTCAGACGAGAACTGAGGCGACGTTGACTTGAGGAGTTTGACGCTTCCTCTGGAAGTGCATCGGAATCGGGATCAAGATCCTTCGAAAAAGGTAGGATCTCTGAAGAGTCTGAATTAGACATGTTTTTTTGTTTTTTTTCGTATCCAGTGTTTTTTAGGCGTAAGAGGAGTGTAAGGTACCAACTTAGCGCGTTGACACCTGGAAGACAGCTGATGGAAAAGGGGAGAGCATATATAGAAGGATTAACAGGTGCGATAATTAGGCTTGTGGATGGAGGGGTGTGATAGGTTAGCTTGAGGAGTGGCGCTCCCTATCAATTAGTGAAGGGAGCGAGTGTTGCCATGACGTGCAATACGAAGTGATAGGTCTTCCTGCCTGAACTTGCGCTGAGCTTCATTAGAGGTAACTGAGTTATTTATTTTGTTAAAGTTTCAGCTATTCTGTTTACAATTCTGTCATCAAATTATTTAATACGATTTGTTAAAATATTGTTGTTTCTTTTGATGTGAAATATTATTTATTTAATTTAAATAAAAAGCAATGTTAATTTTGTTCAAAATCTGTTTAGTTAATTTAATAATATATGTATTTTTGAATCAAGTATTCATCTTTATTGTCTTCATTGTTAGTTTCCACATGCCTAAAACAACCTAAAGCTAAATCTAAAAGTGTTTCTAAAGTTAAAAGTTGCTAAATAAGAGCGTTTGAGAAATTGTGCAAGGCATACAGTAATAGTCCGAATGGTCGATTAATTGTTTCATTAACACTAGGACCGCCAGAGGTCGCTGTATACCTAAAACCGCCAACGGGTAAAATGTACCCGCTATAGATTTTTAAGGTACAATGTTCTTTTATTTATCATAGAGAACAGTGAGTTTTGATCGCACAGGGATGAAACTTATACCAATAGAATCTGTGGACTCACAGCTTTTCATATGATATAGTTTGTGCAGATAGCATGAAGTTTAAAATATCGCTAAGAGTGCTGATTTAAACGCTTGGTGTTAGACTTGTGTTTTGTTTAGGTACAAATCTCTCTATCTCTCTCTATCGATCTATCTGTAATGTTCTGTTCTATGAACATATAATTGTCTACATAAATAGACAACGCAGACTACTTCTCTCATTCCGAGTGTCCATCTTTCTTCAACTGGCACGTAACCTGCACACATGCATTACGTCCTCAACGTGAGCTCAGTCATCCAAGATCTTGTATTCTCCAAGATGTTACACTATCTATAACTATCTATCTATCTATCTCTCTCTCTCAATCTATCTCTCTATCTATAAGGAACCGCAGTAGACAAAAGGCGTTGCTATAGCAACACGTCATGTTTACGCTGCATTTTCTATGAGGTAAATATTACCCGCTGGCGGATATAGGTATAAATGGCCTTTTTTTCTGCAATTTTTTCAATCTGTCTTCATATTGACAATTGTTAACAACAGAGGGTGCTACATAACACACTTTCAGGAAAAGTCACGGACTGGGAGACTTTAATATGTTATTGAACAAAAGTTACATACAATAAAAAAAACAGCTGCGGGTCAAATTTACCCGTTGGCGGTTCTAGTGTTAATCGATAGATTAATCGATTATCAAATTAGTCGTTTGTTACAGCCCTATTGTAGTTATCCCATGTATAAATAAAACGTGTTATTCAGCAACCCTTGCAATTAGGGATTTTATTTTTGGTTGGTAGACCTCGGTGAGCTGGTCATTTCAAAAGTAGCTCACCAGCCAAAAAAGTGTGGGCACCCCTGCCCTAACCCATAGATCCGTGGGTGAATAATGTCAATCACCACAATAGATACGTTATTTTCCCCTGTGCAATTCTCCATTTACTCAACAATAACATATAATTATCCTTGTGTTTATTTATTTGTTTGATTAATAAACACGAGTTGGAGTCCGTCAGGACCAAGGGTCGGAGCATCTCATTTGCTTTACGGAATATTACACCCGGAAGTAAGTATTCTCTCCGCTTCGCTTGACAAACCCCGTGATAGTCCGCAACCTCTGTGATTGGAGAGTGTGCTCCGAGGGTTACGCCGAGCGTCGAACAGCAATTGAAATGGGATGGAACCACGGCAGACTGTCCAAAACTGGATTTGAACGGGTCCACCCCGTACCCCCCTCCCCCACCCCGTCCCCAGAACTACACATGCCGGCTATTGTGTTTTGCAACATGTTCTCTATCTATGGCACGTCTCTACTGGGAGTTGTAGTTTTAAAAGACGTTTTTGTATTTCCCATAATAAGAAGTTGCCATTATTAAACTGTGTACATCCCTGGAGGTTTAGGGGATAGGAAACACTCAAATTTAAAACATATAATTAATAAATGGGTGAAAATTGCTTGTGCCCATAATGGGCAGCATTAATATATACCCACATGACAGCTAAGGTCAGAAGAGCTTTATTTAACAGCTGGTCTTATGTTTGTGACCCCTCCTGTTGTTAATTGATAAGCCTGAAACATGCACTTGTCAAGGTTCAGAGGCACATTTTGCAAATATGGCAGTAGCCATCGATCATCTTAAGATAAGGTAAACTTTATTGATCCCAAGTTGGAAACATTTGCGTTACATCAGCATGTGTAACAGTTGTAAATATGCAGTGGTGTTTATTTGTAAATCATTTAGTATAATCACACAAATTCTGTGTTTTATATTTAATAATTCTGTGTTCTTTATTTATTGATTGTTCAATACCTGACAAGGCCGAAGATAAAAAACTTGGGTCGCAGGTTCCTCAACAGTGCATCACAAGACATCTATCAATATTTGTGTATACCTCCACCATTAAACTGTCCTATTCTGCAAATTTCTTATACTATCTACATACATCTTATATAAGAGTATAATAAATATATATAATATCAGTTAAAAATAAGTGCTTCAACATAGTTAACATTGCTGGAGGTATACACAAAGTTTTTTTTCATTGCATAACTACACCGTTTGTGTATGTCAATAAACCTTAGAAAATCTTGAAATCTTGAAAGGGATGTCCAAAATAGTCATTATATACAGTCTTTAATTAACTATTAGTCGAGAATAACGAGTAATGAATATCCTTTATAGGGATCCTATTAATATCTAAAAATAAAAATAATGAAATTCAATAACATGCTTTAACCACTAGGTGTCCCTTTATATCAGGAGTGCACGTTTATGGTGTAAATACAGCCTATCTACCAATTGGATCAAATATAAAAGTCAGCCGAATTACTGTTTATACTGCAAGGAGATGTATTGTGTGAAAATAAATGTAAGATGTTGTTTAATTGCTAATATATTTATGATCCACTTCACGTTTTCAATGTTGGCGGCAGTTCCTCATGTTTGTCTAGAAGTCTTCTCATCAAGGCTCTATAAATAGAGAATTACAGCAGATATGTAACATTTAATGCAGCCGAACCGTGTATTACAAGTGCCGTTATGTGAAGACCTCCAAAGAGAAAAGCAAGCATACTCGGAAAAAAGTGTTTTCGGTCTGTTTCCGGTATTTGTTTATGATGATGTGATGTGAGATGTGACATGTGAGACTGGAATTGCACAGGGCAAAATAACGTATCTATGCCACCATTTTAGATGCAGATTTTGTTAAACTAATACGTTTGCGCTGTGGACCAACACCATACATTGACGGGGAAAGGGGTAGCAATAAAGGTAACACCATTAAACAGTTACACAATATAACAGAAATAATATCGATAGCAGCGTCCCTAGCAACCACCTTGGTAACAATGAAAACGTTGTATAGACACAATTTCCTGAAGTAATTTTCGTAATAACTAGTAAACTAAAGATCATGTACATCCACTGCACACATAATCTGAAATAACAACTCATATTTCTCGCATCAAATGACATCAAAACGCATTTTAATGGCCAAACTAACTTTAAAATAGGCATTTTACACCGAATAATAAAACGAAGTTCAGCCATGTTTTTTTTTTCTGCAGGGAGAAATGTGAAGATCACGTTACATAGACGCCAGCCATTGGAATGAATGGTGAAAAAAAAAGTAGGGATCTTACAATTTCAGAAGCGTTTTTGTAGAAATACTACGCCCTACGTTGTGGACCAACGTAATTATTACTGTTTTTTTGGGAGACTGGGTTGGAAAAAACATGTAACATGTGTCACATCACACCATAATGGTAAAAGGTTGGTTGTATAGTTTAATTGTAGCGCAAGTTATCCAGAAAATGTTAGTCAAAACAGCAACATCTATTGCTACACTTTGTTAACATTAGTTAGCATAACTATTATAAGCTTACTGATCATATAAACAAGATTGTATACTGTTCACTCTGTCCTTAACAATAATTTAATAACAAATAAAGTTTTTTCACCCAGGTCAGAATTTACCCAAGCACATCATGAACACAACATTTTTTATTTAAAGTAGACCTATCATGTTATATTTCAACAATATATTGTAGGGCCATACCTATATAAATTATATAGTTTTTTTTTCAAAATACCAAACAGATCCTGCATTTTAGACATGCCTCATTTCGCTCTATTTGCTCTATTCCAGCCCTGTTTTTGCAGGGGCTGATTCTGTGACGTAGATTTAATGCAAATGAGCTGCAGCTGACCACGCCCCCTGCAGGATAGGGGAGCGTGCTCTGATCAGCTGCTGGACTGTCAAAAGAGAGGGGGAGGAAAAGAGATCTCCGTCCTCCGTGTTTTATTCTTTTAAGATTATATAGGAGTCATTATTAATTAGTTTTTAACGTTCAATAAATAACAAAGAAGACCTTTGACCGGCACCTTTCTAATTTTGTCCAGAAGACTTCAACTTTAACGGACATGTTGACCGGCGAAAAAATATATATAACTGAAACTCTGCCACACAGTCCCCTCGTTCCTTGGAAGAGGGTTTCAGGATTTTTTCTCGCCGGTCAAATGTCCTGACAGAATTTATTTTACCGGACAAATTTGAAACTTACCGGTCATGCTTCAATAATAATAATAATAATTGTGTAGCAGAGTTTCTGTTAGCAAGTAATCACCGGACTATGACCGGATATGCTGATGTTTAAAACTCAGTTAATGGGAGTCATATTTATATTGCTTCAGTTTATAATCGTAACAGATCGAAAAATTCCGATTCATTTTTCAATAAATGATTCCACAAACAACAAACAACATAATTATTACATTCAAACAAACTACTTGCAGTAAATGAAGTACATTATTCAAAAGTGTACATTAACTTTGAATAATAACATGGGAGAAACGGTTCCTCTCTTTTCCCCTCTCTCTCTCCTGACAGCCCGTCAGTTTCTCATGCAGCGCGCTAAACAGTGGGCGGGGCTTCAGGTGATCAGAGCTGCGTGTCTCGGTCAGACTCAGCAGCTGATCTGATCTCTCTCTCGCGTCCGGTTACACTTCACTCGCGTTTATGTCCATATCGATCAGATCCAGCTCTCCTGATCAGCCTTTATAGAGAGCACAAATCAAACTATTAAGAGTAAATATCGGCCGATAATGGCGGCCAATCGATCGGAGCATCGGACATTTTGACCAGCAGGTTTTGAATTGACCGGTTTTTATTAAATTTGACCAGCTAAAAACCGGTAATTACCGGCTAACGGAAACCCTGGCGGAGAGGTGGG
>NC_136904.1:42621110-42663610 GCF_949606895.1 Notothenia rossii
ACCTGTTAGTGGTAATACTTATAAATCAAATGTATTTTGCATTAAATACTTATATCGTCTCCAGTGCTTAATTCATACTGTCCTGTTACAACACGGAAGTGTACCTAATGTTCCCAGAATGCTTTGGTACCCAGTTCAATATGTCATGATCAATTTTGACCTCTTTCATGTTAGAATATGTTATGCATATTATTATCTGTTTTAATGGCGCATTTATTGGAACAGGCCATCAAAACGGCTACATACTGTAGACACAACAAACTCAATTGTAACCATTATTTGACACTTATTTTGACAGTCTGTGGATAACAAACTATTCTTATTTGATGATTATGTTGTTAAGATGTTCAACTGCAAAGTAAATGTGACCTTTGGACCACAAAACTGATAAAAAGTGAATGTATATTTTTTGGTTATAAATGGATTAAAAGCTAGGTAAAGAGTAAACATACTAAATTGGGTAAAAATAATTGTAATTGATCGTTAAATTACTGAAAGAATGAGAGGTAAATAAAGCACTTTGAATAAAAGAGCTATATAAATGCATCCATTTTCATTAGTGCTGGATGCTAATAGAAAACAAATTAAATGTTTGTGTAGTAGTATTATATTTTCTCTAAAGGAGAGCACAGCACTAGTGTTTTATACTGTAGATCTGTAGGATGTGACTAAATTCAATTCTGGTGTACACTCCCGGCACGAATGTATATGAAAAGTAATGCCATGAAAATAGAGGAGATGGTCATAAGAGAAATCAATATTTACCTGTAAAACTCTCTGGAGGCGGCAGGAGAAGAACTAGAAAAGAAAAGGTTAAAACAATTCCACAGTTATTTTGTACACTGAACCCTAAAATGTGATTTGCACACGTTATAATTCCTCCCTCCTGCAACGTTTGTCCTCACTCAGACAGTGAAATTAAATGAAATGAAGTCAAAGAATAGTCCCTGTATTATTAATGACACACTGGAGTTTGCATGGTATAATTTAAGATGCCTTTTTTTACATGCCTGATTTACCCACAGCTTTGAACTACGCATGGTGAATAATATGAAGTATTCTGACTTCAAGTGAGCAGATGTACCTGCAGAATGTGCTTTTGACTCTCAGTGGGGCTCCAATAATGGGTCATTTTCCAGCAACTAATAAAGTACCAGGTACAATAAATGTGACCTAAAAAGCACCCCATTTAGAAAGTAATCATGATCAAACCTATTTGCTTTCATGTCACTTTTTTAAATAAAAAATGTACGTTTTATTTGTTGCAGCCAAATGTTATGGGCTGTTAACAGCCTAACAGACGTGCTTGATTTCAGTGTTCTGCTTTGATTAAAAATTAATCACTGAATAAGGCATAAGTCATGAAAGAAGAGACAATGGAAAACCCCATGAAAGTCTCAATCCACGTCTACTTGCATAATATGCTGATGAACGCCTGTTCAGCCTCTACAGTTGTCTGAATTCTCACACTTTAGCAAAAAGCATTAAGTGGGAATGCACACAAGCAATCACAATATTCATTTGTATTCATAAAAAACATTAAAAAAAACATTAAGAAAATATATTTTGTCAACTAAAACCCAATGCATATAGTATTACACTGGGATTGGATTACATTTTGTGGAGATCTTCTAAGATGTGTGTCATGAAAGACGGTGCACTGGTGTAAACGCACAATGAAACCAGCATTTAAAACCGTCAAATCGAAATATTCTTAATTAAGTGAACCTATTGTCCCCAAAATGACTGGTGCCATGCAAATGTTCTAACTGCTTTATATTTCGAAAACCAAAATGACTAAAAGCCTATTAGCCCGACAGCCGGAATGCACATATAGCTGACACTTTTGCTAAATGACAGCAGTTCTGTACGTTCTGCATTGCAAAGGTATGACCCGCCATGCTTTACCTCTGATTGGCTAGCAGTCCGTTTAGTTGGGTTACGGCCCGTCTACACTACAGGCATCGAAAAATGCTTTCAACGCTTCGCCCATTCACTTGAATGGGGTGACGTAGAAGATTTGTAATCTTCGCCGAACTGCATTGTGGGGAGCATGGCATGGCTTTGCAAGCATCACGAGCATCTATCGGCATCAAAAGTTAAAAATGTTCAACTTTTGAGGCTCGATGCTTGGCATCAGCCAATCAAATCCCGTTTATGCAAATCCCGCCAGTGCAAGCGCTAGCCAATCAAACCGCGTGCAAGCTGGGAGAGCCAGACCGCAGTTCATTTCCTCATATTCCAAACGAGATATTACGGTAGCAAATCACCCAGTTCTTTACGACCAGAACTATTTACCGGGATACAAACCGGAGGAACCAGGCATGGAGGGAGGTGGCAGAGACAGTGGGTGAAACTGGTAGGTTTTTCGCCTGTTTGGAGAGTTTATATCCAGTTTACTTCGTTGTAACATTGCTATTGCTTTGTATGTCGGGGGCGGGAGATTCATGTGATTGGTTGTTGGTCGCGTTGCTCGCAAAAAATCGCCAAGCTTCAGACACGCCCAGCTTCAAGATTTTTTGATGCCTGTAGTGTAGACGGGCCGTTAGTTATGTTCAAGCATAACAAGCATTGAGCCTTCGGAACAGTGGGCAATGTTTTTATGTAGAAAGGCAGTTGGACAAAGGGGCTTTCGGTCCAATTGCACATTTTTCTGACTATTGGGTCCTTTAAAGACTATGCTAACAAGCTTGCTAACTGTAAGTCATAAGGTATGAGGAGCTTTTACCCCATTCTTTGAATCTAATGTTATTACATTTGAATAGAACAACATGCAAGGGCGGGATGGAAAAGCAACAAGGAAACTGAAAGAAACTCATAGTTCTACTATGACCAACTAACACAAGCAGGTTGTTAGCCTACTAGCATGTTAGCCATCAGTTTACCAAATAGTATGTCTCAAAAATAACTTGTTTCTGATGTGAGTGTGTTAAAAGAAAGCTGCCTCCATCTGACTGGATGTAACATACCACTATAGGGCATCTGCTTGGCATTTTTCATCATGAACTACAATTAAATATTTACATATAAATAAAGCAATTACAGCAAGAGAAACTAAGTGTTTTTTTGTCCTTACAATATTAAGCTTAAGACAGCCTTGAAATAATCACAATTGCATGTGTACAGTTCATATCAGTATCATATTAAGAAGGGGTTAAAATGCGTTTGTGTAGCACTCCGTTTGACTCCACACTTGAATGTGACTTGTGGCCCATTTAGCCATGCCCATTGGATGGCACACTGGTGATGGAGATGAGCAAAGTGGATTTGCGGTGACGGATGTGACAGAACGACTGAGCGATGGTGGGCCTTTTAAGCAGAAACATTTATACACGTCAATATTCATCCAAGCAGCCCTCTAAAAACACTATACATCCTCATCAAGGCTGATAGCGAGAAGGAATAACAGGGCGAGAGGCTGGGCCTGGACGTTAAGTGATGTTAAGTAACGCACACGTTTGTCCCATGCAATAAGTGGCTGATTGTAAAGAAACGGCAGGGTATTTGTGAGAAAGTGCAAGATAGGCAGGGTTCACTCTCCACTTGGCAATTCCATTTTTTTGCATGAAAGGAAAGAGATACTTACTTGCCCGACCCTGAATCCCCTCTAGAGGGAAAAAAAAATCATCACTGATGGATATAATTTAAGAGGAAAAATGAGTGAAAGAGGCAGAGATAGGATATAAAAGCAGATTATATTTAAGCAGTAATCAGGACAGTGAAGAGCTTGGAAGATTTTAATATGTTTAAATGTTCTTAATTGGACTCAGAGTGAAGTGGGGCCCCCTGAAAGCATCCACCCAAAACAGTGCTCTAAAGGTAAAAGCAGATTGGCTTTTATTGAATTGTAATGAGAAGTGGGAAATTGGATGTTAATTCTGTCCCCGGAGTCGGTGAGCGCTCGGCGCGAGGTGTAGCTGTATCGGGGTCGTGCGATTGAAGTTGTGTTGCACTTCGTTCCGTTATTTAAGGTAAGGGGGAGGGTGTTGTTAAAATGTAATGAATTTTGTGCTTGGTGATATGTGTGCCAAAGACTGTGCCAGTATTTGTGTGTTTTCTGGCCCATTATTCGTTGGAATACACATTTACTGCCAAGCACTGATGTGTAACTCGTGATGTCTAAAGACGGTGCGATCACGTTTAGCGCTGACATTGCTGTCACCTTATTGAGGCCTTGCAGGAATTACACCCCAAAAGATCTGCTCCGAGCACACGCCAAACACACCCTGAGCTGCTGTTCTCCCATAACTCTGGATATTATCAAGATTTCACACTGGGAAAGGAAATATTAGCGTGGTAAACATATCTGCCAATACAAACTTGCATCTTACAAGGCGTAGCGACGATGCAGCTTGAAAAAAAGCATTTCCATGCACTCTGTCCCTTTCAATTGTAAAATCAGCTTGGCAAAAGAAGCGGCACCATAAAATTCAGCTGTGGTTTTCTTTCAGCCAAAGCGCTTTTCTTTTGTAGGGGAGGGGGAGAAAAGAAAAAAAAGGAGGGAGAAAAGCCTAGGTCTTAGCTGTGAGAGCAAGAGTGTGGGGGAAAGCATGGGTCCATCTGGCAGAGGGAGAGGCAGCTTTGTGGAGATTGGGTCCAAGACACACTGCTACAGAAGGGTCCTTCTCTGCGACACCTGCAGAATACCTCCGAGCTCACACTGCTGCAAGCCTGCATTGTTCTACACAAAGTACGGGCATACGCCGCCGCCGCCACCTCTGGTCGCCCTCGCTCAAACCTCAGAACGGAGGATAGGCCTCTCAGATTACAATATATCCCTGAGCAGACATGCACAACCACACGTGGAAGAAGTACTCGGATACTCCAGTGAATTTAGCAATACTAACTTGTAAAAAAAACTCTGTTGCAAGAAGAACCCCTGCCTTAAAAATCTAGAGTAAAAGTATTATTAACAGAAAAATGTACTTACGTACAAATTAATTCAGAATCATATTAATATAAGCTATGATAAGATAAGATTAACCTTTATTTATCCCTGTAGGGAAATTCAGTTGTTAGAGCAGCAACAGAATATGAAGGAAACAGATGACATGAGGATATACACAAGGATAATATGAATACAAATAAACAAAAACATAAAATAAGAATAACGTGTAGTAACAGTATGGCATTTGACATTTACATACAGATATGTGCCCATGGTAGATATATACATTTAAATGTTCAGGTAACAGAGTTATTATACATTGAATGTGCATATGTGCAAATTAATAGTCAGTGCAGGTTATTTTCGATGGGTTACATGGTTAACCCTTGGTTGTTTATCCCGATGGCTACTACATTACTGCATTATGACTATTGATGCAAAAATGTGCAGATTGTGTATTTGCAGCTAGTTTTAATTAGATTATATACTGCTGCTGGATATCTTAATTTATAAAATGTTATAGTTGATTTGTATAGCTAATTTTATTAAATGAAGTGTAAAGTAGCATAAAATCGAAAAAAGTAAAGCAGCTCAAAATCGTACTTAAATACAGTATTTGAGTAAATGTGCTAAGTTATATTCCACCACTGTGCACATGCAGCTGGAGTCACAGTGCTGTCTGCTCTTATTAACATGCATAAATGTATCGATACGGAGAGAGCACGAGATAGAAAATAATGTAATGAAACAAACAGATAACGACATGAAGAGGCAGCAGCTAGAAGAATGACAGAGAGAACACGTTAGAAAGATGGAAGCAGAGAGATGTCTCTTTTATTTACCCTCATGCTTCAGTGCTCCTTGTTAAGAAGGGGAGGACACAGGGGCCTTATCACCCAATTTGCTGCCCGAGTCTGTGTTTCTCAATTGATTTCTCTGACAAAGTCCGGAATCATTTTTCAACTCTCCTTCATCGCCTCGCCTGTCCGTGTCTTCCTTCATCTCTTTCTCTCTCCGTCTTTTTCGTGCCCCCTCTCATCGATGTTTGAAAAGGGTGCTTGAGTCCCCTCGGCTGTGCTGACGGCCACATTCGGCACATGGAGATGTCCGTGAGACAAGCATTACAAAGTGCATAAAATAGCCATCACATGCGTTAAATATAGACTATTTCACAGATGTTTTATGAAAATGAGAATTAGGACATGCTTGAAGCACACTGATGACAAATCCTCTCTAAGCTTTAATTAGGAACGTTGTTAAAAAAAAAAAACAGCCAGTCTACCGGCACGTACAACTTTTAAAGTGTATTAAATGCTGCAATCATATTTAAAAACGTTATAATCTCTCTATATAATTAGATTTTATGCGTAATTGAGAGTGCGAGTCACAGGTCAAGGTGAATGTTAATTCTCACATAAAACCTCATCTGCAGCACAATGACAACACTAGCACAGTTAGATTAATGAAAATTGCTTAAAAGTACTATTATTATTATTAGGGCTAAGATGTTCTCGTGCAAAAAACAGGACGGCTGAAACCAAATCTTCTTATATGATGGTTTCTTTTTCAGGGCTTTATTCTCAGATAATAGCCTGAAACATCCATTTCTACACAGCTACTGTATTGATCAAAGCAGCTCTGAAGAAAAATGTGAAATAGAAAACCTTTTATAATACCTTTTATAGAAAAAAAGAATACCACGGGTGAAAAGAGCAAGACATTCAGAGCACAGGAGGTATGAGAAAGGGGCAACATTATATATGGATATAAAACCGAACCAAATTAAATACAAATGAGAATATGTTTTACTTTTTTTGAAATTTGAAATCCCTTTCAAATGAATAGGGGGTCCTTTGTGCACCATATTAAATCAAGGGTAAAACTCCCTTTCAGATTGTCTTTTCTTGAATACTAGACGGCCACTTTTTTTTACTCTCTATATGCACAAACCTGAAATGGCCCCCACCCTGCCTCCACGTAGGCTCAGTAGGCCATTATCATCATTTAGTAAGGTGGATCACCTCAGGGGGGGGTCAAAATCCTTAGGCACACTCCATACATTAGAAGATGCTGTCAACAGACAATAAAACATTTAAAAAAGCTAATTTCCACATATTTTTTAATAAAACTTTTCAAAATCTGGCGATAAATGATACATCAAATTCCGAATACAGATAGAAATGAAATTGGAAAGTTGGGTGTATTTGAATGCTACTGAAGTGGAGATTTCTGACACAGAATGAGAAGGGAGAAAAAGTCAAATGAGTAAAATAATATTTATAATAAACATATGAATGTGAAACTTCCCCAGTTGAATAACTAAATTAAAACAATTTGGAATATATATCTTCTGAATCTCCATTCAACTTATTCTAAATTTGTGAATTTTGGAAAAACCTACAGAAGCAAATAGACAACGTTGTAATAATAAAAAACAAAATATTATTTAGGGTTGTTTTCCTGGCACTTGTCTGAACATGTTATAGAAGTGAAAAATATCATCATTTCATTGTTACCATACTTATTCCCTCTGATTCTATATGAAAAACATGTTTAGAAATGATTACATTTTTTTTAAGTAAATGTAGTGTATGATACAAATTGGTAATGCATATTTGGGCACCCTTGGCCTGTCCTTAAGGGAACCACTGCACTCTGAAACCAAGCTTTAGTACAATGCATAATGTCATTTTACATACAATTAGAGGAGTTACAGTATCTTAGTTAGGATCAAATTAAAATGATTTCCGCACACTGTCTGAAGTTCCTTCCGTGCTGAATATGAGGAGGCCTGAAACGGATGGCTGGCTATCAGGTGAACACTTGACACCGGTCAAGTTGTTGGGCTGATACCGTGAAGAGGCGAGGGGCCATCGCTAACAAGACCACTTACGTTGGGGACGGCTTTAAGTATAGCAAGCCATTAGAGGAACATTGTTCACATTGACTTGAGCGTGAAGTGATACATGTGGAGAGATAGCGAGAGGTAATATTACCATTATCACAGGGTTATCTCAGGAAGACATTTATCTAGAGTAGCGGTTTTCAAAGTGTGAGGCGCGCCTCTCCTGGGGGGTGCCAGAGAGCTTCAGGGGAGGCGCAGCGTGAGAAAAAAATAACGAGAATTTCAGCTAGTTAACTTCAGCTAACTTTATGCGAGTGGCAACTTTTTAGTCGATTTTTAGTGAAGTTACCTAAAGTAAGAGAGGAGACAGCATCTGGCAGAAAACGTCACTTGCACACTTTTGGCTGTCTGTGGAGACTGAGTTCCCCCACCTCGCCAAAACGGCTGTAAAAGTGCTCATTCCCTTCACCTCCGCCTACCTGAGTGAGTGCGGGTTTTCCGCATTGACTTTGATCAAAAGCAAGTACCGGTCAAGCAGGGGCGGATCTACCGGGGTGGCATGGAGTGGCAACTGCCACCCTAAAATTAGCCTTGCCACCCCAGCTGCCACCCCAGCTGCCACCCCAGTTGCCACCCCAGTTGGCAGCTTTGTTTTGAGATAAAAGTTGTGGCTCATCGCACATTTATGAGAGAAAATTCCTAATGTCCGAGTGCAAGTGAATGCAGCACAAGACGCGAGTCTTGTAGCCCCTCCCCTCGCCCTGGCGCGAGCGTAGAAATGTGATTGGCGGCGATTTCATTTGAACGGGACGGCGCAGAACGAGAAGCATTCGGACTCAAGTAGACGGAAGGAATAAGGTATTTGCGGTCTACAATGACAGAGAAGAGACTGTCAAGTTTGGCTGTACTCAGCATTAAATCAAAACGCACGAAAGCTTTGGATCTTGATAAGTTTGTGAGGCGTTTTGCTGAACAAGATAATCGCCGCATTCAGCTGTTATAGGCATGCCAACTTGATGCTCTGTTCAGGGATGACTCGATGAGCATAAAAAACTGTTAAGAGGATGACCTTACGTGTGTAAATATATATTTTTCTTTGTGGGGGTCTGCCCCCAAAAAACAGTTTTAAGTCCTGAGAAAGTCAAATAAGACGGTGTGTAAAACTACACTGCCCAGCCAAAATAAAGTAACCACTTTGATTTAACTAGGCCAGTAGGTAAGGGCATTCCACTGGATAATAATACCCCTGCATCATAGTAACAACAACAATAATAATAATAATAATAATAAAAGCAATAATAATTGGGAGGGGGGCTGTACTCTGAGGGGAGGCTCACCTTCCCACACTTTGAAAACCCCTGATCTAGAGGAACACAAAGTAGGAAACTCTGACTTGTGATAATACTTGTGCTTGTTAATGCGCCTATTGTCTGACTAAGTGAAGCCTGAGAGGGAAAATCACTGGATGTGAGAATCTGAGCAAACTAGCGCCTGTACGATTTATCAATCAAGTCGACCCAAAGTGAAAGATGCTGCTTTCCGTGGAATGATGGTATTTACGTTTGAATCGTGACAATTTCTAGTGTCATATTATCGGCTAGTCAATGGCCCCGCGGAGCCTCCACCGCACTCCACTGGCCTCTGTGTTAGGTTTCCACTGATACTGATGGCCCCTATTGATCCAAGGACAGCTCATGCTCGCCCCCACCTCACCCCCATCCCCCTTGGAGGACCCTGCCTCCCCCCTCACATCATGCACGGCGAGATAAAGGCTTCGCTAGACGTGAGAAGTTGCAGGCCAAAAGTTTGTGCTGAAGAAGTAAAGAGGAAAAATGGAGGGAGTTTAAGCTGTGGAGCCCTTCCCCTGAAGGCAAGCTGGCCTGCCATCTGTGCAGGCTCTCTAGCCATAGCCACCACCCCTGGAAGAGAGAGAGGAGAGAGGCAGCCAGGGAAGGAGGGAGGGAGAGATGGAGAGACAGACTGGGAACATGAGAGATGAAGGAGTGGATGCTAGAAGCAGTAGATGGACAAAGAAAACGTAATAATCTAAGGTAGCATCAGTCCTGGCCGATGTATGAGGGCAACCTTTGGAACGACCAACTAACCCCAACGCCTTCTTAAGACGACAACATAACCTCTCCATCAGGGCCAGAAGAGACAACCCACTGCGGCCTTGAGCATGAAAGGCAGCTCTTGACAAGCGGACATGAGCTTTGCTTGCCTGCCACTTACACTGAGTCCACTTTTTAACTAAAAAGGATCCCAGTTTTGTTGCCTTTTATTTTTTTCGTTACTCCCCTTTCCTGGGAAAATCTGCCAGAGCTTATCCATCGAAGCCAACACATGAACTTTCAATCAGGGATTAGCCGGATTTTCCAATGTGGATCTTCTTTTGTGAATTTGGCCAGCGTCGCCTGTGTCGTTGGCAAAGGGAACGTAAATAGAATATGATCCCTGGGCCAAGGGATTGCCTCGCTTATTTCAAAGAAAGACTTCAAAAACAGCGCCCACTTAGCCTGCTCCATGAGTGTGATGTTTCTGTGGTTTTGAAGTGTGTCCTCCACATTAGACCACCAAAAAAGTCCAAGAAGGCATGAACACATGCTGCTCTCATGCACTTTGTCCACAGGGACAACACGAGAGTAAGAAAAAGGAAAGCAACATGGCTTAAAGGGCAGGAAAAGGAAAGAAAATGTTCACACTAGTAAGTGGGGGATGGCAGAAGTGTGAATGGTGAGTATGACATCCGTCTATATGCTCTTACCCTCCCCTTCCATCCGCCCCCTCTATCTCCATCTTCTCATCCTGCGCCCTCCTCTCTTCTATCACCATTGTCCCCTGTGCTGACGTCCAGTCTTCACAGATCTAGATGCTAATCCTAGCTTACCGTGCTGGCGGCTCCGATAAGAGAGGCCCCACCATACGACAGCAGTGTGTGTGACTCCCGTAGACTCCACTGCTCTATCAGACCACTCCATGTGGCCGTGGGCCACCGCCAAAGTTGGACCGAGGTCTATCTGAATGAGGGTTTATATGCAGGAACACACATGGGCACACACAGACATGTACTGTCATAAAGTACCATATAGAAACACAAACAGCGACACTGAGAGAGAAAACAGTCAGATACAAGCTACCCGAGGAGATTTAAACTTCCACATGGGCAGAAGTTTTATCTTTAAAAGGAACAATGGGCAAATATGCCACCCAACTGAGCATTGTGTTTGTTCTTTAAATGTCAGAGTGAAAATCCCCCCCTACTTTGAAGAAGATAGGGCTTTAATCAGCTAGCTAACGCTGTTGCATCCGTCATTCGCGGCTTGGCTCGGCCCTGGCGACAGACTCAACAAACAGTGTGTGTTTACTCAACAGCGAAAAGATTATCTATAACTTCACTCCCGTCTTCTCCTCGCGCTTCCTCTCTGTCCGTCTGCCGGGGACGCTTGATCTCGTCAGCTCGCCGTCCCTCCTGCCGCGCCAATGCCGCAGGGTCTTCCTCGTCAGGTAGATAGTCCAGGTGTGTGGACAGGCTTGTCACAGAAGGGATGTGAGTATAACGGGCAGTCATCACACGGGTCTGTCTGGGTGATCACACATGTGCAGGCGCCAACACTTTGAAGTGACACATTCTTTTTCCCTGTCTCCTCTTTCCTCTGTAAAGCAGAACAAATGCAGATGGGCAATCATTTCATAAGGTCACAAAGGGAAAAAAATCTCTCCCACTGAACGTCTAGCAGAGTGATTGACAGAAAGCACAGGGTTAAATACTTGCATGTTTCTTAGGGGCACACCGTCTCCCCCTCTCACCTATTATTGTGTTCTTTTTAACAAATGTTCCCGCCGTGGAGATCCTTGTCAAACAAACAAACTCTTATTTTGTTCGCGCTTTAAGTTGTTTCGCGGTTTGTCCACGGTGGTGTGTGGCAGTGTGTGTTTTCATGAACACATCGGGGCACCTTTAAAATTCTGTTGAAGCGTGTGTGTGGGATTAGGGTACGGTATGTGTTGCTGAGGCCTTAGGGCCGCTCCTCTTTGCCCACCTATCTCTCATTCAATGAACCCCCCCCACACACACATACACACCCCGGGAAAATCTACAACCTCAAGCACATCGTGACAAGGGGTGGGGTTGGGGGATTAGGTGCCACGGCTGAAAACCACACTAAATTGAGCCCTCAATGTTTATTTTTACACTTTGCATTGTAAATTAAAAAGGCAGAAAAGGGGAAGAATAAGAAGGATCAAATTTGAGGTATCGTCACAGCTACATCTTTTTTTCTAATTTGTTTCCCTGCGAATGAGATTGTTCTCCTTGACTAAGAAAGCAAATGTTACAGCCCATAGCTCAGGAAGACGATGCATGAGAAATCTGTGCAATGTGTGTTACAGTCTGTGCGAAATGGGAATGCTCAAATGCACTTGATCTTTTATTTGGTAGCACTTTTCTCCAAGTGGTGCTCACATGCTATTATTAGGAACTATAAGCTCTTTTCTAAATGGATTATGAACAAATTGTAATCATGATAATCTGTACATAATATAAAATGCTTTTACAAGCCGAACAATGAAAAACTATTGGGCAATATTTGGTTGGGCGACAATAGAGCCAGTGAGTATCAGAAAACAGTGATCTGCTAAAGCCAAACACATGATTCCAAATGTGAGGCACATTTTAAACAGGGTTTAGAGACATTTGAAATAGGATCATTCATGTCATTGGCAAATCTGTTTTGTTAAATATACATATTTAAAATGGAAGTCATCACACTTTTTGTAAATGTCTATGTTAGGATGAGGATGACTCTGTTGACACAACTGAAAAATACATATATTCTTTCATCGTAGTAGTAGACTGTTACATGTTTTTTATTTAGAGAAATTAACAAATTCATGTGGAGGAGCCAGCTACCCGCTATTAAAAAGTGGCGACAGATATCCATCAAGTACCGGATTTACTTTTACTTAAGGAGGGAGACAACGGGTGAATAGTGTACAAATATATCACCATCAAACCTCCCCAGTTAATACCTACAATTAAAACACTTTTTTAGTTATACGTTTTGTGAAATATTATGTTTGGATTTGAAAATGAGGCATTATGTTTTGAAATATGCAGTAGTTTGCGTACATTCCCAGAACAGCCATTTGAAAAAACCCAGGTCAGGAATTTTTGTTTTTATTCTTGACAATTAAGAGTCAAAGATTTTTCCCAAGAGAATTTTGAATACCTCCAAACATTAGTCCTTTAAATCAGAAAATGCTGTCAACAAAATGAAATCAAATGTAATTATGTTTTAAGGAATACAATTTTATATACCAGCTGTTTATTTTTTACGAAAAAATATCAACATAAAGACAATTATTTGTTATCTAACACATTTCTGATTCTTTGGAAAGTGTGTTGTCGACCATTACATGTGACATTGGGATGTTAATTTCAGTGTGTTAAGCTATTAAAGGACGGATGAAGAAAAATGCAGAAAACAAAGCACGATGTAATGATTGAACGCTGATTCTTAGCTTATGTACACGTCGAGCATGAAAAATCTCCATTACATCTCTTTCTGTCTGCCTCTGATTCGCTTTTGTGTATGCAAGCGTATTTGCAAATGTGGTGTGATCTCAAAGCCAGCTCTCAAGTATCAGAATGTTTCTTCTCCCTATTTAAATAACCAACAACCACTTAAATACAGTATATCCCCCAAAGACTTGATTAAGCGATTCATACACACAAAAGGCACCCTATCACACATTCTGGAGATATGGGGCAAGATCTCTCCACATTTCTTTCTTCTTTAGACACTAACTTGTTAGGAGGCTTCTCAAAATATGATACTGCTTTTAATGTATTCTGCTATATTACTCTAAATGCTTTCATCAGCCTCTGAATGGTGAGAAAATATGCAGTTTCATTATCTTTCAATCGCGGGTTATGAATCTATGCCAAAGGCCTTTAAACTGTACATGTGATTTAGATTTGTGTGTGTGTGTGTGTGTGTGCCCCCCCCCCACAGCTGTGATTCCTGACATGTGGTTCCATAAGTGAATTCTTTAAAAGTCTCTGTGTGTGTGTGTGTGGTTGTGTGTGTGAGGCACAATCTCTCCCCTCTGTCTCTCCACAGTTATTTGTATCAGTGCTGCGCATCACTACCTTAAAGTCTCCATTAATCAATCTCCCCTCCTTTTTATTGTATCACCATGCACTGTGCGGAGATTGCTAAATAAAAAGACATTTCTGTATGAGGAGGGGGGAGAGAAAGGGAGGGGGAGGCAAAAAAATAGAAATGCAACTGTATTCATTGGACCTTAAAATGTTTTGATGGCTTCTGGGAGCCACATTATATTTACATAGGAATGTGTCATTAACGTCAATGGTGCAGCAGAAACTATTAAACTAATACAATGCTAAAGCCAACAACCTTGAGAATTTGATTAAAAGGCCTTTGTTGAGTTTTAAAAACGCTTCATTCTCCGGTTAAAACAAAAGACTGATGGATTCGGCTGCGGTTATAATTCAGCTGTCAACTTCTATTGACGCTTCTGACTGTCGCAGCCAGACGACATTTACATACTTTATATATAGACCAAAACGAGGGGCCTGCAATCATAATAGGAGAGGGTTTCTGGAAGCACACACACACAACCACTGTTTGTCCTTCATTTCAAATGAGCCCGCTGTAATTTTGAAAGAGGCTGCAGGCATTGTTTGCTTGGCAAAGTGTTGCTGTTCTAGTGCATCTTTAATTCTGCTTTAATTGTAAAAGCGCCTCTTGCTCTGCCAAGTGCTCTTTAGGTCTTTGCTAATCTCTGGCCTTAGCTCATCCTTGTGTGGATATTACGCCGCCAGTGACCTTCTCGGCCTGTTTATTAGCTCACGTGTACTCAGTGGTGGAAAGTACATTTACTCGAGTACTGTACCAAAGTACAATTTGGAGTTATTTTCCTTTTATGCTGCTTAATACTTCATGTTGGAAGCCAATACTGTACTTTTTACTACATTTATCTGACTGCCTAAATTATTTCGGATTATTAGCATACAAAATATAAATCAACTAATAAACACTGACATATATTTACAGGTTAAAACATCCATCAGCGGCAGTATATAAAAAGTAATAAGTAATTTAAGCGTTTTCTAGCTTTGATGAACACATTAATAATATAAATCCATTAATTTATTCTAAAATGGGACATAACTCACAATAAGTACTGTTACTTTGAATTGTATTTGAATGCCTATAAGTTTACTAAACTACAGTATGGAATGCAGGACCTCCACTTGTAACAAGAGTATTTTTACAATTTGGTATTGGTAAACAGTCCAATGTGTGTGTGTTCATGTGTTTGTGTGTGCGCGCATCTCCTACAGTACCAGTAGTTTCCTTTCCCTGTCGACACATGTAATTTACTCTGATACTAACACGATGATAATGTATGCCTCTAAATGGGTGGGGGGGACAGGCAGCATGATATTTAGCACCTAGCTGCATCAGCCCCTGATCATATCTTCAATATAATTATGAAATTTCAGAAAAATGCATGTGGGAATATTTCGACAAATAGGAGCCACGGCAAAGCGACACGCTTTTTGTGTTTCATTATCTGTCGGAACATATTTTACAGTCATTGTGAGATATTTAACATTGTTTTATCATACCCCCGAGATATCTTACACACCAATCTAATTAAAGTCACCATTTTGCCCAGTATCCTATTTAAAAAATCTATATATTCTATATAATTATGAAATGATGCATTATTTAATATATAAACCCCAAAGCTCCTTGCAAGTGGCGATAATTGTAATCAAAAGAAAATGAATAGATCCCCCCTCTCTCGGTCCTGTTTAGAGGCCTAATTGGAGAATGGAGTCATTCGTGATTGTTCTCAGAGTTTTTCCGGCCAAAATGAAAAATACCAGTGAGTGAATTAGTATGAAAGCATGCATGAAATCTAGTTTTAAATCATTTACGAGCCGCGTAACAAAGTAAGTGTGATTACATCGTCTTAGGCCACCTCTCAACAAACTGTATGTGTGTTTGTGTGCTTACCTCATGCTCATTTCTATTTGTGAGTGTGTGTGTGTGTGTCTGTGTGTGTACATTCTATCCATAGGCACGTAGGAAGGCAGCCTGTGCTACGTGAAAGCGGCTGTATCATCAATTTCTACGGGAATATTACACAGAAACACATTGTTGTCTGCAGTATTGTTGTTAAAGTAGCCCATTAAAATGCAAGCATGTATATTAAAGAGCACCGTCGCCTTTTGAAGGATAGTCGTCCGCCTGTGAATACGTGTGCATATTGATTGGCGAAAAAGGTGAAAAGCAGTTTGACACAATTATTTCTGAAAGGCCCTGGTTATCCCGCATGATTTAAAAACCATTTTAAATGCCTGTCACTTACATTCCCTTCTATGAGACCCCAATGACTCCTGAAAATAATAATTATGTAAAATGTCCAGGCGATATTGGATGTGGCAGGCTCTATGCAGACGCCACGATATGTATTGATATGCATCTATAAGAGAAGATAGAGAGAATAAGAAAACCATTAACAGAGCCACAAGGACAGGCGTCCTCTCTGTCTCTTTTCACTCTGTCTCTCGAGTCCAATAGATCTAGATTTGTGAGGCGAATAAATGGAGAGCCATATTCCCTATGAGGCAGCTATCATTAAACTATTTAAAAACATATAGAGTGGTGCAGTGATAATGTATTTTTGTAGGCCGACCCGCAAGAGCTCCCTAGAAAAAATGCAATGGGATTTTTCAATGATATTTTGGAATATTTAAAAAAATAAGATCTTTGGCAAACACTTTTATACATGTTTTGTTCAGCAACATAATTTCTGCATGTTAACTACATTTTTATTGATTTTTTAAGCTTCGATGCTATCTCAAGAAGTTAAAAGCTGACATTAGGCTATAAAGGAACTACATCACTGTTGACTTCAGGCCAACACTGCTAAGCTAAAGGCGGCTAACGTTCGGTATGATGACGTTGCTAAGCTTAAGGTGACTAATGTTCAGCGTGAGGACGTTGCTAAGTTAAAGACAGCTAATGTTTGGTGTGATGACATTTCGTAGTCTCATTTAGTCACTTGTTATTTTCTTAAATTCATGAGTGGGGTATTTACTGTTTTTCTGACTGTGTTAACCACAGACCTTATTGTAGGCATCTAACTGTTCTGACAAAAGTTGACTTCAAGATGAGGGAGCAGGAAGTGCTTAATGCTAACCAGATTTCCGATTTTAAGGAATCATTCCTGCATTAATCTATAGGTCCAGATTTGTGGGGCCAATATGTAAAGAGTCTCATTTCCTAATGAGGCGGCTACCATTATACTATTAAAACACTAAAAGAGTCGTGCAATCCTAACCTAAAGGTGGCTAACGTTCGGTGTGGTGACATTTCAACCCAGTCTCACGGCATTTCGTGTTATAGTCACGAAATAAATGTAATCTATTGATTTGTGTTCACCAACACGATTTTCCAATTTTTTTCGTGTCACACGTGTTTCGTGCCTGCAACACGTCTTTTTGTCCGGTCAGGTCTTGCATACCTGCCAACCCTACCGATTTGGGCGGTAGTCTACCGCTTTTGACATGTTTCTACCGCCTACCGACTTAGCTGGCTTTCCCTACCAATTTTCAATCTTCCCAAACTATAACAAATAAAAATGACACATAGACACTGGACTCGACTTTTGGCGGACACCGTTTGCAGCGTGTCTGTGATCGCATCATACAAACAGTTGTCCTCTGTGTTTCTGAAAGGGAAACAACGTGCAGACCGGGGGTAAGGCGGCGTTACCCCCGACGAGGCATTTGAGTCCTGCAGGATTTTCCCGTTAATATCAGTGTCTCGAAAACACATGTTGGCGACTGAAAGACATCCAATGTTTGGTATTTTCCAGAAGCATCCTACAGTGTCTCAACTGAAAGAGGACCACAAACACACACAAAATATAATGCAATTTTGAGATTTGGGGATATTTATCTCACATTCTTTCACTTTTTCTGACATTTTCAACACCAAACATGTCGTTAATGTCTCTGTTTAGTGAACTACAGAAATCTGAAAGCCTGTACATTATTTATATCACAGTTTATCAGTAGAAACATGCAGGAAATGACTTTTTTAATGCAGTATTTTCTGATTTATGGCGCAACACAAAGATATTTCGCTCTGTGCAAACTTTTGACTCTAATATGTCAACAACATGAAACAAGAATATGAACCTGGCTTTATCCAATGTTCACACAAGAGTTCTACATCCTGACACATTCCTGATCTACACTTTCTCAACTGAAAGAGGACCAGAAACACATTAAAAATATAATAATATGTGGAGGCTTTGGGATATTTATCTCCCATTCTTTTACTTTTCGGGCATTTTACAGACCAGACATGTCGTTGATGTCACTATTTACCAAACTACCACTTTTTCTGAAAAATGCATAAAATGATGCAATATATGTTAAATAAATGGTTTTACATGTAATTACTGGGGTTCCATTTCTTCTGATTACCTAATTTGGGCGTGCACATTTGCCGCGCACAAACCTACCTCTTTTGGATTTGGAAAGGTTGGCATGTATGGTCTTGGAAGACCAGAAGCTGTGTGGTTCATGAAAACATCTTCTTACTCAATATCAAGCCACGATTATTGTTTTTATTTTAATTTGTATAACGTCTGACTTTTTTTGCCGTCCGCGAGGAAAGTAAATGGGGCTCAGAGCCTCAGAATACTGAAATCTGTATTTTCTAAATCTTTTTTTCCTTCAAACTTGTTATTATTTGGTGCAGGCACAAAACATACTACCTATAGAAATATATTGCTTCTAAAATCGTTCTGTGACAGAATACTGAAATCTGTATTTTTGTAAATATTTTTTTCCTCCTAATTTGTTATTATTTACATTGCTTTTAAAATCGTTCTGTGTGACACGAAAAAAAAGGGGAAATTGTGTTGGTTAACACGAATCAATAGATTAATTTCGTGACTATGAAACGAAATGCTGTGAGACTGGGTTGGACATTGTTGTTTTATTTTGATACTTAATAGCATAAGACAATGAAGCTTTGACCATACAACAGCGGGGTAATTACTGGTGTATTATATGTCATAGAATAAAAGTTGAAATCTCGTTAACTTCCTAACTTCCCTATTTCAGGCATCTAACCATTATAAAAAGCTTTGAATTTGAGACAAGGGGCCCAGAAGTGGTAAAATGAGTTGTAGGACTCATTCCTGCACCACTCCATTGGTCCAGATTTGTGATGCCGATATGTAAAGAGCCATGTTCCCTACCAAGGCAGCTACAATTAAAATACATTTAAAAACGCATAAATCTACGAATGTAGATATTATTTAGGGAATATTTAAGATTGACTGATTTAGTAGCTGGATTTATGATACACTGACACTATTGCGATGCAATTATCTGTACCTTTGCATCGCGGACTTAGAAATGACAGGTAAGGATTTGCTTCTCTGAAAGAAGTGAATCCATTGTCAATCATTCATCCCCTTTCTCTTCAGCCGCTCTTGTGTGCTGGATTAGAGTGTAGAAGTGGAGATTTTTCTTTAGGATTTCAATTTTAATCAGCATGAGACACTGAGAGGTGATACAAAAAATCAATGGAGGAGAAAACCTGGATTCTACTTTCTCTTATATAACCCCTTAAAGGAAATAAGGTTTCCAACTAATAGCTACACCTTGCAACAAATGTGTTGGAAGTGTTGATATGCACAAGCAGACGGAGTTCTGACAGCAGTTAACATGCATTCTAATAGACAATCATTCTGCATGCAGATGAATTTTTGTAAGTAATCATTGTCTCGTGTAATATAAACAACCTAGCATGTTCTGCTGTTGGCAAGTTCAAGAGGTGACAGAATATAGTGCACATTTAGGTGTGTGATCACTGATTGGTATCCATGTGTTACCATTAGTTTCCTCATCGTCATCTTCATCATCATCATCATCATCATCATCATCATCATCATCATCATCATCATCATCATCATCATCATCACTTTACTGCATTCCCTCAATCGGGATGTTACAATGACATCTTCACCAGAAGAACTCATCACCTTCTTCTTCTTCCGTCATAAAAGAATCAGCTGTTCTCCCTCTGGTTTTTCTCACGTGTAAAGTCAGATTTATTTGCACGTCTTGATACTCTTGTAAATCACAGGTCTGTCCCTGGGAATAGTCACGTTGAAAAGCAGCTGCACTCGGGGAATTTATGCAGTTGGACAACTGGACACATAAATGAAGAAATAGATCATATTAGGTATGTAACTTTACTTTTACAGAACAAAAGGTTGCATCTTGAATTGCTTGTTTTTGTTTCAACAGTCCAAAACTCGAACATAATATTTTCAAAGATCTGAAAAAAGCTGAATGTTGTCAAATTTGAGAGATAAAAACCTGCAAATTAGATATTTTTGATTGATAATTTACTTTAAATGTTAAACCAGTTATCTAAATCGTTGTCAATGAATTGTCGGTAGGTTCAGTAATCAATTAACCGATTCATAATTTCAGCAAAATGTCATAAAATCTGAATTCACTAAAAAAGTAAAAAGCATTAATAATACATTTATGATTTGTGTCTCTATTACTGAAACGTTCACTTTGTTCTGTCCTTATTTTAATTTTCAATTGTCATTCTTCTCATTACTGATATTTTAGTAACTTGCATCTCGACATTAACTGTGTTAAAGGTCCCATGTCATGGCCATTTCTACTGATCATAATTCCATTGTTGAGGTATACTAGAATAGATTTACATTGTTCAATTTTCCAAACTCACATTGGTTTCTCATACAGCATCTCTGTGTAGTATGTGTATTCACTCTCTGTCCTAATCGGCTTGTTGGAGCTCCTGCCCCCCCCTCCCTGTGAGCCCAGTGGCCGTCTGCGAGACAACAAGACACAGCGAAACCCAGCCTGAAACCAGCCCGAGCACACACACACCGACTCACAGCCTCGCTGCGTCCCGCCGTCTCAGGGAGGAGAAATCGGCGGAGCTGCAGCTGAGAAAAGAGTGTGTGTGTGTGTGTGAAGTCCGCGGATTGGTCAATTTGGACCAATCCACGGACTTAACGTAACGGCTCCGCGGACTTAACGTAACGGCTCCACGGATTGTTCCATTTGGACCAAGGGGTCCATTTGGGTATGGACACGTCACCATACCCAGGAAGAAAACAATGGAAAAAGAGTAATCTCCAACAAGGCGTTCCAGGGCAGCAGACAGGTCTTTTGTGTGTTAGAGTTTTACTTTCTACAGGGTGTACTTTGAGGGTTTGTGACTATGCAGACAGTTTACATGCATAAAAACCTTCATGACACACAAGGGGACGTGTAACCGGAAAAGCATTACATGGGACCTTTAAAACAACGCATGGCCATTTGTAAAATCTAAAATATATTCAGTTTACATCATTGCTATCAATATCTGGTCTGCTGTATAACCACCACTGTCTCTACTGTACGCCTGAAAACAGCTTATATGGGATTTGCGAGAAAGGGCTTTATACAGCAGACCTAAATATGTTTACACAGTCACGTATGGGGACTCTTCCCCCTTATGGGGACATAATGGAGATAAGGGTTAGGGTTAGGGTTAGGGTTAGGCATGTGTTGGTTATGGTTAAGGTTAGGATAAGTCTCAAGGAAATGCATGTAAGTCAATGTAATGTCCCCTGAAGTGATGTATACATGGTGGTACGTGTGTGTATGTGCGCACTAAGTGTGTGCATGCTTGTGTGTGCTAAGTGTTAGGGATTACATGACTGCGTATGATACAAGTGTGTGAATGAGAGCAGCCTTATGAGTGTGCTTTTGTGTTTATAATGTACTGTACAATTAGCCCAATTCCCGCTCAATTTTCTGCTTTCTGAGGAAGCAGCATTGCTGACTGCACAGACAGCTGTCTCTGACCAACACACATAAGTGCCCCCCCCCCCTTCTTCTTTTAACATCACACACACATCCCTCCTTATATATACGGAGCACAGCAGGTGTCCTGTAAGTGTGTGTCAGTTTTCTTCAATCAGCTATTTTTCTCTGCCTCGTTCGACCGGGCGCACCTCTTCCTCTCCTCCTCCTCCTCCTCCTTCACCGCCATCAGCCTCAAGTGTCATTTGTTTACCATAGCAACCGGATTAAATTAGGGGAAGTGATTACGGCTTATTAACAGCCAAACGCTTTCAGTATATTCTTATAATTTGGTATGTAAACACTTTGCCCTCGTAGCGCTCTCTAGCAGAAATTGCTTTGTACAGTGTGAGGGGGCCCCGGAGCTCAGTCATAATAAAAATATAATTATGAATCAGACAATAGCCACTCGTAGCACCCCTGCTCCAAAACCATCCACCCCACTGCCCCCTTTATCACCCCACACACACACACACACACACACACACACACACACACACACACACACACACACACACACACACACACACACACACACACACACACACACACACACACACACACACACACACACACACACACACACACACACACACACACACACACACACACACACACACACCCATGGCCTAACAGACGGCAGCCCCCCAAAAAATTCCCAGGTACCACCAGAGAGCCACTTGTAATGAACAATAAAAATGCTAACCTCTTCTCATTTTCCCCCCTCCTTGATTCTAACTAATAAACCCACTAGAATTAACATTCACACTTCATGTAATGAGGTGAGGGAAAGGGGGTGTGGGGGGGTCAGACTTTAGTTCTCCATATTGACTGCTCTCGCCCTTAGCCCCACTTTGCATTAAATACAGTACTCGGGGCCAAAGTGATTGTCAAATTATTTCCTTGTTGTGGAGAGATATTTGTAATTAATATTAAAATTAAGCATTGCGTTGATGCCGGGCGGTGTATTATTACAAGAGCTGCTACTAAAAGGCCGCTGTGTCTGCACACCGCTCTCATCTCATTCGGGGCATTATCTTTTTCTTTTTTTTCTTCCACTCCTGCGTTATGCATCAAAATATTTCTCTCCGCTCACCTTTTATTCTAACTTGTCTCTTCCCTGCTCATATTTATCTCTGTCTCTCATTTACAGTCTCCTTAACTCACCCTTTTTTCTTATCCCCTTTCTCCCCCCCCCTCTCCTTTAAAAACACCGGTTATACACCCGCAGATTATGTTTTCACGGGGTGTCCCACCGGTTTTGGCGGAGTGCTTTAGAAACACAGGACCATTTTAAATAAGCACCTACTCAGAGAAAAGGAAAGGCTGGTTGTGAAGATGGGGGAGTGTGTGTGTGTGTGTGGGGGGGGGGGGGGGGGGGTTGAAGGAGCATGAGAGATGGAGAGAGAAAATAGAAAAAGAAAGAGGGGGCTGCTCTAGGCCAAGAGAATATGAGCAGGTGCAGCAAGGAAAATGAGAGCTATAAACAAGCCCAGGTCCTCGTAATTTATCATTAATCTGGGTGCTGCGCTCGCAGGGCTGGGTTTATTCTGCATGCTGATAGCCATGTCATATTTCTTATCGCAGATTTGTTTATACTTTTATCCTTGTTTCTCAGGCTTTACACTTACCGCCATGGCATCGGCTATTACCGCGCTGCCACTTGGGGATGGGAGACGGTTGCATATGCATGATGAGCCACAATGATCCATGAATGTGTCCCTTTGACATAAAACCGTCAGGACAAGAAAAAAAACAAACACACGTACACAAACGCAGCCTTTGACAAAAAGTCAATCAAGCAGTCATTGCACTAATCAGAAAAAAAAGTTGCTCCTTTGTACTGCAGTCTGAAACTAGAGACAGATTGCAACGGAAACCAGTTCAACTTTAAAGACGCTCAGATGGGCATCAAATCTGTCCAAATGTTCCGTACATTTACTACAGACTGATCATGACTTCTCTTACTGGAGAACTTCATTAAAAAACGTTCCAAACATGTTTACTTCAATAATCAACCAGCTAACTGTATCTAAAGCAACAACATGATCTACTTCGGAGGGAAATGGTACCAGAGGCCTTACTGTTTGAGTGACTGTCTCGAATGTTTATTTTTCATCAAAGTTAGGACGATTAGAATGCCCCCCCCAACCCCTCCTCCATGCACATTTGAATTGGTAATACTGCTTCTTTGTTTACTCTGTGCAATTTACTAATGAAAAATATGTGCAGAAGTTATTGATTCATGACCGTAATTGTTTAATTATTAATCAGTTTAGTCTTATATTAGCATTTTAAATGCAGCAGACAGCTTGAGAAAAACTGAGATGCAGGTTGAAGTTTGGTTATTTTATGTGCCATCGGAGATTGCAAGAAACATCAAAGACAGAGCAGCACATGCTGAAACATGTGCAGATTCAAATGATGGATGCTAGCGTAAAGACCACATTGTATGAAGGAAAAACAGGCCTTTAGTTTTAATATCAATTGGAAAATAGGCGTTAAAGTTTTGGGATGAGAACTGGTGGCAAAGAGTGGACACTTGACTCTTCAATGGCGGCCATCTGGAGAGGATGAATGATGGTGAGTTATTAGTCAGCATTCATAAGACGGTTTGTGATCACACAACAAGACATTCTGTCCCCCCAGAAAACAATGTGTTACTCAATATTAAAAAGGATAAAACAATGACTCAAACCATAAATCCAATCCACAACTAAAGTAAGGGCAACTGTGATGTGTACTTGTAAAAATTGCATAAGATTGTGATTGAGTCGAACTTTTCTCACAAATTACCATGTGATTTGGTAAAAACACAGCTCCCCTGATGACACAATCCAACCAGAAAACACTCAATAATTTCAGATGCAAATTGTGTATGTTGGTGTTTAGTTATTTTTGTATTCCTTTTTTTTCTCTATATGTAAATATTACCTCTACCTGCTGTCATGATAAATAGAAATAGTACTGGAATTGGAATACTTTAATGATAATAACTCAACAATTGAACATTATCAATGGATCAATTGACGAAAGAAATCGCTGATCTCTAATTCAGAGATTTGTTTTTTCTTAAAATTGTTAAAGAGGCCATATTATGCTTTTTGGTCGTTTCCCTTTCCTGTAATGTGTTATAGGTTTGTTTGCATGTAAATGGTCTGCAAAGGATAAAATCCCTGTGTTCACTCCAGAGGGAGTTTTCTCCCCCACACACACCCCCTGCCTGAAACGCCTCTTGACTCCTTTATTTACTTCCCGAAGATAGTTACATCACTGTGTAACACTCGCGGTACTATTAGCTGGCGCTCTAAAGCATTGTATGTGATGTGTTGTATTGTATGTATACGGGACATCTCTAAGCGGTCGACCAATCACAACAGAGACGGCCAGCTAGCCAATCAGAGTAGACTGGGCTCTGGTTTCAGACAGAGGGTGAAAAGAGGTGCTGCAGCACAGGCAGTATGAGAAAAATAAAGAGCTGTTTGAACATTGAAGCATGGAGACATGTCACAGGAGAGACACTACATACTGATATACACCTGAACATCAGCCGAATATGGCCCCTTTGATAGCTATGATACATTTAAACCAGCGACGTGAGGTCAGGGGAGGCAGGGGAGGCAGAGCCTCGCCTGTCATACTCCAATGTAACGGAAAAACAACTAAAGAAAAACTAAATAGTAATAATATGTCTCCACTGATCTGTGTTGTAAATGTGCTTTATGTATGATTCCAATCGCTTTTTAAAGTCAAAATCAGCAAATTTGCCGAGCTCCGCTACAACTACGGGCAGCGATGAGAAGTGAGGCAGGGACGAGCTCTGCCTCTCGTAAGCCCATAGTAATTTGCTGGAGCGCGGGCACTAATTTAACGCGGGCACTTATTTTGTGAGCGCGCTCAAGCCAGTTACTGTGGGGTGAGGTGAGGCACAGATGAGCTCTGCCTCACCTCAGAATGTGTCACCCCACAGAAACTGGCTGGAGCGCGGGCACTAAGCGCATGCCTGTTACCATCTCACTGTATGTCACCAATGTAATGTTTGTAGATCCCTTTATTACATTTGTCCTCGCCATCCATAGTCTCTAAATAACTTTTTTCACGTATATATGATATTTAGGCTCGCTGGTCTCATCATACAACGGCAATGAAAAAAGCACCAGGGGAGGCAGCCATAACCTCTGCCGCACTGGAGGGGGCGCACATGAGCCCACAGGTTCTTGTTGCTACTGTTATTCTACGCAGAGACGGGAGACACGAACAACAAGCTAGACTTTTCAAATTACAGGAAGATAAGGAGGACTTTTACAAAAAAGTAATAGAGATTGTTGTCCAGAAGGAGAGCATGGACTTCATCTTCAAGTCAAGGTAAGACCACAATTGTAATGAAAATGGGATCTTACTAAGAAAGAACAATCCAATATTTAGATGTTGGGTATCCTTTTGTTGAACGGTCTGTTTAAAATGAATCGAAGCATCAGACTAAAAAAGCTTTTGAAAATAGCCAAATATTTCAATTAAGGTCAAAATATAATATTTGTACATCTGACTCTGAAAGAGTCAGTGCCTCACCAGCCATGAACCTCACCGCACGTCACTGATTTAAACCTATCCGACCCATTTAAACCGGGTGTTCAAACTTAATTTCTGCATATATTCAAAATAGGAATTTGGAGGGGAAAACAATTCCTAAATGATGAGTCGGTGTTGGGATGCTGTTGTGCTAGCTTGGAAACGAAGATGCTTTTTCTTTTTAAAAGAGCAAAAGTATTGCAAGGTGTGGGGGAGCTGGTGAACATACCTGAGCATTTTGCTTCTTTAAGTAAGAAAAAGGAAGTGTATGTCAAATCTATTTCAAGAGCTACTGCTATACTCAAAGTAGTCAGCCAAAATGCATTAGCATCAGGGATTTTCTTTAAATTTGCCCATAGCTTTTACACACATTATTAATGTATTAATATTGTAAAAACACCCAAAACTGCACCGAATACTTGGCACACTGACGCTAGTTTCAGTGTATGAACAATGCAAATCCATTGCTTTTTACTGTAAGGCTGTTTCTTAAGTTATTTCCATATGACGTGAATGCAACAATACATTCATTCTCCGTACGGACAGTAGAATGATGTTTTCAGATGACGATGTGTGAATGCTCTATGTGGGCCCTTGTTCTCGCAGAGAGGGAGATTGGTCAGAGCAGGACTGTCACAGCCCAAGGTCACAGTCTGCACTTATCCACATTCAAGTCAAGTGCATAATTAATGATGTAGCTCTGAGGCACCAAACTCATTTCCAGCTATGAAAACATAAAGGAAGTGTTTGACACCCAAATGAGATATTACTGTTTGAAAAATGTGACACCTGTTCTAAAATGATTAGTGGTATTAAAAGAACAACTTTACTTTCTTCTGTATAAATATGACTCAAATGCTTTTTAAATGTACTGATGGTGACATGCTAACCTTTCTGTAAAATATGTGGTTGGCTTGTATATTCGTACATGCTTTTTTGTGAACAACTTTTGATTCTTTTTCCATGCCATCTTCACAAGATATCACAAACATGTATCCTGATGTATCCGTTCCACAAATATGTTAGATATAGATCTTTTTTGCAATCATCAAGTTCCTCTATTCGCACACATTTCACTATTAACACATTTTTAACATTTCATTCCCGTTTTTTACACTAAGTTGAAAATGAGTCCTAATCACGTTTCCATATATGAATATGTGCATTTATGTACCATTTGTGTTGTAATGTAACTAAGTACATTTACTCATGTACCATTAGAACTTTTTTTCAAATAATTTTCATTTGATGCTACTTTATACACTACATTTATAGGTAAAAATTGTACTTTTTACCCCGGTACATTTAGTTAAAATCTTTGTTTCTGGTTACTTTGTACATATTTTATGCTCGCTCGGAGTGATGCAGTACTGTACTGCCAATCAACTGAAATTGGTTTGCCTTTTACAACTACAACATTCAAAAGATATGACATAATACCAGGATAATATAATATTCTATAACAGTACATTCTGTGAAAAGAGCCGTTCTGCATATAGAATACATTTAGTTGATATTACTTTCTACTTCTACTTGAGTTCAGATGTAATGGAGTATTTGTAGACAAAATAATATTCCTCACAGTAAAGGATGTGAGTACTTTTTTCGACCATAATCATACAAATAAAAAGAGTATTTACACATTATGCAGGTTTTTCTCAAGCATGGTCATTACATCTTTTATTGTGGTTGTTCTTTTAGTAATTAATGTTCCTCCTGAAATATGAAACTCTTCAGATATTGAAACTGGGAACACACAGGCTTTTGGAAATGACATCGATACATGGTCCCATCTGACAGAAACCCAGGTGGGAGACCAGGTGTCTTCACTCTGTGACCAATCCCAGCGATTAATGGATCAATTAGGTTCCAGGTAGAAGAGAAAGCAGCTGCACCCACAGCCATCCTCAATATAAGTGAGGAGCTTCATTTCAAAATGCAGCGAAGGACAGCATATTATGCGTTGTCACTGAGGTCATAATTGAAGGGGGTTCTATCCTAAATACTGTCATTTTTCATGCCGATCGTATATTGAAATGCTCTAATATGAGTGTTTGTGTGTTCATGAGGGAAAATCTCGTAAGTTGCAAATTGTACAATGTCTGGATCTTTTCACGTTTTATTTAGATGCTGTGTTTGTCTGGGTCTTTTATTTTCAAAGGGAGATTATGTATTTGCGTTGTAAAGGAGGTCTTAGCTAATCTAAAATGCCATTATTTTAGAGACATAGCAATCACAATTGATTTCATAATGGTAAGTTGAAGCAGAACATGTATCTATTGCCACAATAAAGGCATGCACAATACCTTATTATATTTCTTAAAAAAGTATTTATTGTAAATGCTCAAAGAAACTTTTTGTGGAAAAGATTGACTTGATGTGCACTAACATATCATAATTCCAGTTTTTCTTTTTTTTGAGAAACCAAAAAATATGAAATGTTTCTTACATCCGTGTCACTGAAGTTATGTAGATGTAGATATATTTATTTAAAAAGGTATATGTATGTATGTATATACAGTGGGGCAAAACATTATTTAGTCAGCCACCATCTTTGCAAGTTCTGCCACTTAAAAAGATGAGAGAGGCCTGTAATTTTCATCCTAGGTACACTTCAACTATGAGATACAGAATGGGGGGAAAGAATCCAGGAAATCACATTGTAGAATTTTTAATGAATTCATTGGTAAATTCCTTGGTAAAATAAGTATTTGGTCACCTACAAACAAACAAGATTTCTGGCTCTCACAGACCTGTAACTTCTTCTTTAAGAGCCTCTTCTGTCCTCCACTTGTTAACTGTATTAATGGCACCTGTTTGAACTCGTTATCAGTATAAAAGACACCTGTCCACAACCTCAAACAGTCACACTCCAAACTCCACTATGGCCAAGACCAAAGAGCTGTCAAAGGACACCAGAAACAAAATTGTAGACCTGCACCAGGCTGGGAAGACTGAATCTGCAATAGGTAAGCAGCTTGGTGTGAAGAAATCAACTGTGGGAGCAATTATTAGAAAATGGAAGACATACAAGACCACTGATAATCTCCCTCGATCCGGGGCTCCAAGCAAGATCTCACCCCGTGGGGTCAAAATGATCACAAGAACGGTGAGCAAAAATCCCAGAACCACACGGGGGGACCTAGTCAATGACCTGCAGAGAGCTGGGACCAAAGTAACAAAGGCTACCATCAGTAACACACTACGCCGCCAGGGACTCAAATACTGCAGTGCCAGACGTGTCCCCCTGCTTAAGCCAGTACATGTCCAGGCCCCTCTGAAGTTTGCTAGAGAGCATTTAGATGATCCAGAAGAGGATTGGGAGAATGTCATATGGTCAGATGAAACCAAAATATAACTTTTTGGTAAAAACTCAACTAGACGTGTTTGGAGGAGAAAGAATGCTGAGTTGCATCCAAAGAACACCATACCTACTGTGACACATGGGGGTGGAAACATCATGCTTTGGGGCTGTTTTTTTGCAAAGGGACCAGAACGACTGATCCGTGTAAAGGAAAGAATGAATGGGGCCATGTATCGTGAGATTTTGAGTGACAACCTCCTTCCATCAGCAAGGGCATCGAAGATGAAACATGGCTGGGTCTTTCAGCATGACAATGATCCCAAACACACCGCCCGGGCAATGAAGGAGTGGCTTCGTAAGAAAGATTTTTTCAAGGTCCTGGAGTGGCCTAGTCAGTCTCCAGATCTCAACCCCATAGAAAATCTTTGGAGGGAGTTGAAAGTCCATGTTGCCCAGCGACAGCCCCAAAACATCACTGCTCTAGAGGAGATCTGCATGGAGGAATGGGCCAAAATGCCAGCAACAGTGTGTGAAAACCTTGTGAAGACTTACAGAAAACGTTTGACCTCTGTCATTGCCAACAAAGGGTATATAACAAAGTATTGAGATGAACTTTTGTTACTGATTTTTTTTTCTCATTTTGTCTCTCATAGTTGAGGTATACCTAGGATGAAAATTACAGGCCTCTCTCATCTTTTTAAGTGGGAGAACTTGCAAAATTGGTGACTGACTAAACACTTTTTTGCCCCACTGTATATATTACTGGTATGTGCCATATGTACAGTAGTAGTCTTTTAATATTGAACAGTAAATAGAATTTCCCTTCATTTCCCAAACTGCTCCAAACGTAGTGGAGATTTCTGCGAACAATGTTCTGTTTAAATTCATGGTTTTGAATTTGGTGTGTCCTCGAAGCAAAGCAAATGTGTTTAATACTTTTTGAGATATTTTAACCCGTGCACCGTTTACACCCATGTTTGCTTGTGTGTTACCGCCACCTGTCGAAAAGTGGAATAATGTGAAAGGAATGATCGTGTGACAATACCTGTGTGCTTCACAGCATGGATTACAAAACCGGAAACCAAGTTTATTTCAATGTGCAAAGTTGACTTTTAAAGACATCAACACCCAGTTTGAATGGTTTACCCTATTAAAGAGGGCTTATTGAGCTTGCTGGGGTGTTCCCTGTCCTGTAGTGTGTAATAGTGCATGTAAATGGTCTGCAAAGGCTACATTCCCTGTGTTCCCTCCAGAGGGAGTTTCTCTCCCACACACTCCCCCCCCCCCCCGCCTGCCTGAACCTTGGACCCTTTAGTTTACTTCCATAACATAATGACATCACTATGAAACACTCGCGCTTCTATTGGCTAGCACTCCAACACATTATATTTGTTTTGCTAAGGGGCGGGACATTACAAACACATCTCTAAGTGGATGACTAATCACCAATGACCAGCCAGCTAACCAATCAGAGCAGACCGGGCTCTGGTTTCAGACAGAGGGTGAAAAGAGGTGCTGCAGCACAGGCAGTATGACAAAAATAAAGAGCTGTTTGAACATTAAAGCATGGAGACATGCCACAGTAGAGACACAACATACAACTATGAACCCAGAAAAGAGCCTAATGTGTCCTCTTTAAACATGCTTTATCAGTGGTAATCAGCCTTTTAAATGTGGATCAGAAGGGGCCTGCTGTCTAAACCATCTAATCTTTACACAGTTTATCATCATCAAAAGGAATTCAAGAAGACATTGTTATTATTTTTTATTATTATTATTATTAGGGGGAAAGGGAGAATTCTGGTAACGTGATGGGAAGAAACTCCAAAAGCAACAGGACTTTTACACAGGATGTTGCTGGTAGCATCCTTTAGAAAAACAAACACGGTTTGCAACGTTACATTTCACTTTTAACCCAAACTTCTCCTAAACCTAACCAAGATTTGTTCTTGCCCCAACCTAAAGAAGGGTTTTTTGTAACTTTCGCTTTCATTCATTTTGACATGAAATCTCATTTGATAGCAGAGCAGCTTGGCCTTTCTGACACATTCGAATGAAACCAGACTTGAAATGGGCTGATAACATTCAAAATGGGCTTCTACTAAACTGTGAATTTGTTCATTTCTCTTTTAATGCAATGTAAAATAATTATTAAAAACTGCATGTATCTCTTACAGTTTTGAACAGCATCAGCACAGTGTATTGAAGCTATATTTACTCTTTTATTGAATATTCAACACGCAGACACACTTAATTCTAAAGGATTATCTAGGAATGTGTTTGGTAGGCTACTTAATGACCTAGTTACAGACTGGGTTAAGCTAAGAGCATCAAAATAGACATTATCAAGAGAAGCACATTAGTACATTTCTTATTACTGCTGCTCTCTATCTCCCGCTGCATCTGTATTTTAATATGTCTATTACTGCGTTTATCTCAGAGGTCTATCTCTAAGGTTGAGTATCTCTTGTCTTCTTTATCAGCCCATCTCTGCCTCTCTTCAGAGAGTTCGATTCAAAGGATAAAGTCTTCTTTTTTTCCCTCTGAGTAAGAGATCCTCTTTGATCATCCAATCTATGATGGCCCATAACTGGTACCTACTTAAATGTTACAGCATGATGAAAGTAAGGGCTTTAAAAGAGCACAGTGACTTTCAATGCATTTTCTGTCCCACTTTCCAACACACACACACACACACACACACACACACACACACACACACACACACACACACACACACACACACACACACACACACACACACACACACACACACACACACACACACAGACACACACACACACACACACACACAGACACAGACACAGACACAGACACAGACACAGACACACACACACACATTCACACTTTTTCCGACATTCATACCAACACAAACAAACAGATGCCAGCGATGTGTGCTCGCATGAGGACACACACATTCAAAGTTGGTTACCTGTGCTTTGATGTGTGCAGAACTGTGAATGACAGGATTGATTCTTGGGCACCGAGTTCATTTACATATTTTTACTTTTCTCACAGCATCAGCACACTTTATTTATTTTTTCTTCCCCTCCCTTACAAATGCTGATTGCGTGCGAGTGTGTGCGCGTGCACCCCCGCTGGTGAATGTGTGTGTCCTAGTGTGTTATTACAGGGGAGAGAGGCAGAAGCTTGTCTTTTTCAAGGAACACCCCCAGAACTAATGTTCCACACCTGTGCACAGTGCAGCACTCTTTATCGAGCATCACAGGTGCACTGCATTAATTGTGGGAGAAACCATTTCATTGGGGGGTTGAGGCGGCAGCGGTGGTGGCGGTGGCGGTGGGGGGGAGGTCCCTCCTCCTCCTCCTCCACCTCCTCTCTACTGGCACGCATTCAATCACTCAATATTCACATCTGAATTGCTTTCAGCATTGAGGTTGAAGGTTTCATAGCATCTGCATGGATGAAATCAGAGCAGGAGCACTACCCTATTTTTAAGTACAGATTTGTTTCTTTTTATGATATTGGCACAAGTCCCAGAGTGTGTTTGTGTCCTTTTTATGTGCATGTATGTGCCAAATCTGGCCTTGCTGTTGCACTTTATAAAAGGCAAGTGTTGCCAAATGCCCGTGATGTTTGCAATGGTGAGGGAAGGTGTGTGTGTGTGTGTGTGTGTGTGTGTGTGTGTGTGTGTGTGTGTGTGTGTGTGTGTGTGTGTGTGTGTGTGTGTGTGTGTGTGTGTGTGTGTGTGTGTGTGTGTGTGTGTGTGTGTGTGTGTGTGTGTGTGTGTGTGTGTTGGTGGAAGGGGGGTAAAACACCTGCAGGACCCGAAGGTCAAACGTGTGAGACTGCCCCCCTCCAGTGGTGACGCAATAACAATACCTTCCCCACGCTCCCTTCTGTCTCCCCCTTCCCTCTCTCTTTCCTCTTCCTCTCTCCTCCCCTCCACTTCTGCTTTTCTTCCAACTCTGCTTAACAATTCCTTTACATCACCCTCTATCGCTTCCTCCCATTTCTCCTCTAATTTTTTCCCGCTCTTCATCTTTTCCCAGATTATGACTGTCTGTCAATCAGTCCATTTAACATCTGCTCTGGGTAAGGCGAGGCAGACAATAACACATCACGGTCACTGAACTGAATTCCCCAAAGATTTCAGAGAAGGCCTCTTCTTCTTTTCTTTTTTTTGAATTTTCCTTTAGGTTTTTTTCTCTATTCTCTCCTTCTCCCTTTCTTTTTTTGGAGGTCCAGTAATGAGTGACAAAAGGTCATTGGAGCATTGCAGCTGCTCATCCACTCGTGCCATAATCCACGGCACTCATGCCTGATTACCTCTCCAATGGTCAAAGGTACGGGAGGGAGTAAAAACAATGGGTGCAAGGCATGAGGCTCCTCCAAGAAGGAGGGGTGTTATTTTGGACGGCGCCAGTCAGAGAGAAATAACCCCTTAGCAGATCCATTTATTCTTTTAAATCAAAATGCCTCGGCAGCGGCACGCAGTGAGGGGGAAAAACATGACACATTTTCTCCCTTCCCCTCCATCAACAGCCATTTTGATCTCCACAATTGACCTTCCATGGCATCATTTACAATGAGTCATATCAGAGCCCTTAAGTGTTAAAGCTGTAGCGCAACGCACACGCACGCACACACACACACACACACACACACACACACACACACACACACACACACACATACACACACACACACACACACACACACACACACACACACACACACACACTTAAACACACTTAAACACACAGAAAATCATTCTCTTTTCTCGCCCACATGAGCTCGCGGGCATACACAAAGTTTGAGCATGTGCACACACGCGCGCTTCGCCATTATTGCCCTTGTAGGCATAATAGCTTTAACTAGACCAAATTGTTCGCCCTTCATTTGTATGTCTATGGCGACCCACATTCTCCATGACTCGCCCTTTGACAAAGAGGGGTCATTCCCCCAGCAAAGAAAATGAAGCCCAGTAGATATTGTTTGATTGGATTTTGCCTTTTCAAGGTTTCAGGATCATTACAGGAATTCATTTGAAGTGTTGCTGAAAATGAAACTGTGTCCCTCTTCCAGCGTTTAATTATTCTAATACCACTTTCTTTTTTGCTCTCATTCTCTTTTTTTTGTCTGTCTGCAAAGTGTGCCATTTCGAGAAATTAAAATCATCAGGCTAGCCTTAAAATGAGACCAGGCTGGACCCATTTTCATCCAGGAAGTTATTTTGTTTCATCTCGTGTACACTGCAGCATCCATTTTTATTTAGTTTTATGTATTATCTTCATTGTCTCATTTCCCCCCCAAATCATCTCTATCTCCTCCGTATCCGCTATTCTTTTCCACTCTGTCCTCTTCTAACTTCCTCTATCTTTCTCTCTCACTTTCACAGTGTTTCCATCCCTTTCGTCTCATCCCTCCAACTCCCCTTACCCCCACCCATCCACATTTTTAAACACAAGCCAGCGCATTGGTTCCAAACCAAATGTGTTCATTCCAACATTTCAATAAATTGAGTAGGGGAGGCATTAACGTTAATCACAGCGACCACATTGTGCTTTAGACACGTCGGTGGGATTATGGATTACTATTAGCTGGATGGAAACCGATTCTTTCATTTGAATTCCGACTTCCTCGTCTTGCTAAAATTAAAAAGAGAACTAATACTTCTTGGACCATAATACTTCTTCTTGGACAGGACTTTGCTTTGCTCCCCCCCCCCACTTCCTTTCTCTCTCTCTCTCTCTTCCCTGATCTGCAGGAACACCCAAGGAGCGGCAGGATGACAGACAACCAGACAGTTCACATCTCCATTCAAATTGCAACCACATGAAGCTTATTGTTCCATTCAGCCAACTGATACCTCTGTATCTCTTAATGATGATTTCCCTTACTGAGGCTGATTAGTGGTCTGTTTTACTAAACATTCCCAATTGGTGACATTGACCGTATCACAGCACTGACAGATCTCAACAGTTGTTATTTCTGTCTCTGAGGTTCAAGACATTTTAGCTCAGATTTAGTCTACACAAACTCATAAACAAAATGTCAGGATCTTTAGCTTTTGGTTAGCTTTCTTTATAGATATGCTAATTTCAAAATAACTAATCAGCCTTTGGTTACGACATGGGATGTTGTCTAGATAATATGCCTGATGTTCAAGTAGAGGCTTGGCAATGGCAATATGACCAGCTAACAATGTAATAATAATTAATGTAATGAAGGACACTAGAAAAATATGAGGCCTATGGAAATAAAAAACATATTTCTTCGATATATTAAACCGCAAAGAACAACTCGATTTGGCTAAAACTATGACATATTAACATATTATCCATCACAAATGTATCTTTCATCGACCCCACCATCAACCACCGTTTTAACACGTTATCACAGATGATGGTAAAACATCCTTTACCAAAATCCACCTCCTTCAAAGGGTACAAAATATATCCTGAAACAATCACACAACATTACAGCAGATATTTGGCAACAGTAATCTCAGTAACCGCCATGTTCAATGGTTGTCTAGATTTGCCTTTGTGTCTGCTGAAATTCTAAACTCATTCCAGATATTATCCTATGGAAGCCTTTGACAGATCCTTGACGCTAACCTTCACAGATCGCACAATAAGGACAACAGTGAACTTATAGCTTTCAGAACATTTGTATTGATGAAGTTGTAAATACCCCATTAGAGATGCGTTCATATGGACAATCTTTCTGAACATAGTAAACTGGACCCCGTTTGAAGTCAGCAAAACTTACATAGCTGAGTCATTCCTGCATTTGGTGCCATTTCAGCTAGGTTAATCCAAAATAAAAAACATAATTTTCCATGTTTTTTTTAAATGTAATCTGAATGATGGCTTGTTAAAGTATAAGACACATATTTTGGTCAAGCTCAGGATATTATGTTTTACATTTTTTTTTTTTAACATCCCCAGTTACTGTGTGTCCACCCTGTTAATGTCAAAAATAGTAACAGGGTGGACGGTAAGGGTGGACATTTTATGCTGAACTTGGCTATTGCTACATGTGTGATGATAATCAAGCTAGCACTTGGTGACAACAGAAACATATATTTGATCGATATATTTACCATATTTTCTAAATGTAAAACAAATGATCAGTTTCCACTAAAAATGAGCATAACAGGGTGGACATGTTATGCTTTACCGCAACAGTTAAGTTCTTTAAAAACGTTTAAAAAAAACGTTGAAGGAAGAATGCATACACTCTGCTTCTTGAAGATGATTTTCCCAGTCAAGATGTATCCTTCTTTTTTAGTCATACAAATAGTAGAATAGTAAAGGGGCGTGTCCAGAGGGATTCAAATCAGAGTAACAGGGGACACACACTTTAAAAATGAATTAATAAAAAAATTGTTTGTAATTTGGTGAGGAATATTAGCAAAAGGGTTATACAACAGTGACACAAATGTAGAATTTGTTTGTATTTCTTTGATTTCTTTTGTATATCTGTTACAGAAGTTGAGCAAACATGATTGGGGAGACAGCAATTTGGCCTACTTGTGCTAAAATCAGAGTAATTATTTAGAATGTTGAATAACATTGTTGTTTTATGGTAGAGGGGGATAAACATTTAAAACCAAGCTTTTAAAAAATAAGCATTAAACCTTTTAAATACAAAATATATGATATAATGTGTTGGGGACCTAAATGGCACCGAATGCTAGGAATGACTCGGCTGCTGATAATGAAGTTTATCAAAGCTCTAACACTGCAACATCTGGGGTTGGTACTGGGCCGTTTTGATGGGAAGTGTGAGAGTAAACCATACTACATACTGTAATTGTTGGTGGTAAAACCATAACAGTGAGTTAAAAGAGTTAAAAAGGTCAATGGTTGGTCTTTGAATAAATGTATACTGTATGAAATGCATTAGTAGTTTGATCCGTCTGATTGATTGTAACTACGATAAATTAACACATTTGTGTTGATATTATACACTACAACATTTAGTGGCAACTGTGGCACAGGGGTTGACCTACCAATCAGAGGGTCAGCTGTTCAATCCCACCCCCTGTAGACAACATGTGAGTCACATTAGATAAAAGCTTCAGCTAAATTACATGTAATATTGCTTTTATTTTGAAATAGAAATTAAATGTAGTTTGAAAAGTAAGAAAGGTCTGTGTGTTTGTTGGTGTGTATTCATTCTTTTGGTGATACAGCATGCATGTGGGTTGCAGCACTGCAGGAGCTGAGTGGTATGTGCAGTATCTGGTCGTGCTGTAGACATGTGTGACAGATGGCCTGAGTTATGGCATCATATAGTCCTTTTTATCTCTTCTTTACCAGAGGAATTTCCCTCCTCCTCTACTGTTAACACTGCCGATCACACAAATAAGCTCATGTTAGAAAGTGGCTGCACATATTGCCCGAACAGGGTTGTTTGGGTGAAATCGATCAAATTTGTCGGAAAGATGTGCAAAACAACAGACATAATCAGTAAATGATCCGATAATCTGATCATTTGAATTTCGTGTTTGCCATTTGATTTAAATGTATTCCTAGTTCACTTTTTGGACAGAAAATTAGACTTGTTAGCTCATCCTTGCCAAAGACACTGTTGAAAGGAAAAAAATCAAGGACAATACCCTCCCAACCCCCTCTCTCATCTCAAATAAGCCCATTGGGACTATTTTGAGAGAGCCAAGTAGCTCTGTAATTCACACAGTCACATATTAAACAGGAATAATCATTTGAATCCACCTCTTTTGTCTTCTCTGATTCCCTCTTTGAAATGTTCTGCAGCTAACGCAAAATAAACTTCTTTTCAATGTATGGTCAATATCAAGGTCTGAGTATGCGACAAAAGGGAAAAAGAATAACCAATTAGCCCCCCCTTTAATCACACATGTACATTTATACCACACAAACTCTGTCTAAATTAATTCATTATATTCTTTGGCAAAGAACTTCAAATCTAGGAGGCGTGATGTTTTTTGGGGTCGACAGCAGACTTGGATTTATTTTCCCAACAGCCGTTTATCTTATTTTCAAAATAATGTCTATAGTATCGTAGTTTTAAACAGCAAGTCCTGATCTCTTTAATGGTAATAATTCAACGTCTTAAAAATGCACTTATCATGTTATATCTTAATTTCTTAATTATATAAATTCCGATGTATAAACTTGATATTCCAATTTCTTACACCAACACATGTTCTTAACCTTAACAGTGCTTTGAGTTACCTTAACATCCTAAAAACTGATAAAAAAATATTTGCAGATGCTGCACATACATGTTGACTCATGTTGTTGATAGAAATCCTCCTGTCACTGTTGGTGAAAAGTTAGCTAAAATGTAAGTCCGATATTATGGCAGATGTGCTGTAAGATAAGCTAGCTAACCTAGTAATATCGGAAGGAATCATGTGATCAAATTGTTAAAATAAGCCGATAAAACATACTTTTTAGGTAACTTACCAACAACAGTCACAGTTTGCCAACTTTTTAAACCTTGAACGTCACCAAGCTCTCCGCTCCCAGCTGTGTGCGTCACTTTTTTTGTTTCACCGTTTGTACGGTGTACGGAAGCCGCGATAGCCCCGTTAAGACAACAGGGTATTCGCCTGGCAAGTTATCTGGACGATTGGCTCCTTCTCGCACAGTCAGAGCAACAGGCTAGTACGCAGACGAATGTCCTCGTAAAAAACCTGCTCGACCTGGGTTTCGTAATAAACACAGAGAAGAGCATGTTGTCCCCAGCCCAGACTGTACTCTTCCTGGGCCTACGCCTGAATTCGGTGCCCTTTACAGCCCGCCTGTCAGCAGAAAGAGTGAGAGCCTTCAGGGCTTGCCTCGCTCATTTCCAGCCACGCAAATATGTTCTCTTCAGATCATGTCTGCGGTTACTAGGGCTCATGGCGACAGCCATCCTGGTGGTACGACTGGGACGCTTACACATGAGGGAGTTTCAGTGCTGGGTAGTTGCCCTCAAACTGGACCCCGTGCGTCATGGCGCGCGGAGAGTGATGGTCACTATGAAATGCGTAATGGCACTGCGCCACTGGCTGCACCCGACTTTTTTAGTACGAGGCGTGCCTATGGGTGCTGTCCTATCGCGGAAGGTGGTCACCACAGACGCATGTCTGACGGGCTGGGGGGTATATACGAAGGTCGACCTGTGAGGGGTCTCTGGAGCAGAGACCTCCAACGGTCACACAAATTACCTGGAGCTTTCAGCGGTGTTCCTCACCCTGAAACGCTTTCTGCTTTTTCTCAGAGGACATCATGTCCTCGTGAGGACAGACAACACGACCACAATATCGTATATAAACCGCCAAGGGGGTTTGCGTTCTCTCCAGTTACACATGCTGGCACGCAAACTGATCTTATGGAGCTGCGGTCGTCTCCTCTCTCTGAGAGCGACGCACGTACCAGGAGTGATGAACCTCGGGGCAGATCTGCTGTCCAGAGGTGCACCACTGTATGCAGACTGGACTCTACATCCAATGGTTGTGAGTCAGCTGTGGGTGCGTTACGGCAGGGCCGCGGTGGATCTGTTCGCATCAAAAGAAAATGCTCATTGTCAGCTGTTCTTTTCAATGCGCGATTTAAACGCACCGTTAGGCGTGGACGCGCTCGTGCACGTTTGGCCTCCGGTCCTTCTGTATGCATTCCAACCCCTGGCTCTGATACCCCCAACTCTGGCCAGAGTGAGAGAACAGCGCCAAACACTGATCCTAATAGCTCCACACTGGCCTGCAATGTACTGGCTGGCGGAGATATATCAGCTGCTGTGCGGGCAGCCATGGCAGCTCCCGCTACGCAGGGACATACTGTCTCAGGCGGGGGGGGGGCGATTTTTCACCCACACCCAGAGCGCTTGGCACTATGGGCCTGAACCGTGAGTGGTATAACCTGAATACAATGGGGCTCCCTCAGAAGTTGATAAACACTATTCAGAGTGCAAGAGCTTCCTCCACCAGGTCCCTCTATGACTGTAAGTGGAGGGTGTTTGAGGAGTGGTGCCTTCAAAAAGGGACACATCAATTTTCAATGTCCTGTCGGGGTGATTCTATCATTTCTACAGGACCTGATTGATAAACACAGAGCTTTCTCTACGATCAAAGTGTACCTGGCTGCTATTGCTGCATGCCATGTGGGCTTTGAGGGAAAGACGGCTAGCCACCATCCCTTGGTCTGCCGTTTTATGAAAGGCGCTCGCAGGCTCCTCCCTGTTTCCAGTTCACTGGTGCCCTTATGGGACTTGGCAGTGGTTTTAGACGGGCTCACTCGAGCTCCATTTGAACCCCTGGAAGAAGCTGACATGAAACACCTGTCACTGAAGACAGTGCTGTTACTGGCTCTGGCATCTGCCAAGCGAGTCAGTGACATTCATGCACTCTCTGTACATCCTTCATGCACTCAGTTTGCCCCGGGTCAAACGAGAGTGTTGCTGAAGCCCAACCCTGCCTTTATACCTAAGGTGGTTGGCTCGTGTACCCCCATTGACATTGAGGCATTTCCTCCGCCACTGTGTTCCTCTGAGGAACAGCGGCGGAATTTGCTGTGCCCAGTCCGTGCTTTACGTACCTATATGGACAGGTCAAAAGAGTTTCGATGCAATGACCAACTCTTTGTATCCTGGGCTAACCCTGATAAGGGCAAGCCCGTTACCAGGCAACGGCTCTCCCACTGGATTGTGGAAGCGATTGCTCTGGCTTATACGAGTCAGGGTTTGCAGGCACCAACGGGCCTGCGTGCTTATTCTACTCGTGGACTGGCTACATCCTGGGCTTTGTTCAAGGGTGTTTCCATCCAAGACATTTGTGCAGCAGCGAGCTGGTCCTCACTATGCACTTTTGTCCGCTTTTACAGGCTAGATGTCTCAGCTCCAAGTGTGGCCCGCGCAGTGCTGGGACCCGTGTTGAAACAGGGTTCTACCTGTTAAGTTCTGGTTGTTTTGGTGATTTTCGAGATAACCATGTCTAGCAATACGGGAGTTTCAATATCCCATAGTGAGACATCGAACGGAGTGTTATGAATGAGAACTATAGGTTACTTACGTAACCCCAGTTCTCAGAGTAACATGAAGTGAGATGTCTCACCAGACGGCCCTTCTTGCTAAGGCGAAGCGAGAAGAGGTGCTTATTTTGAATGACGCTGCGACATAGCGCAAGCTACTTAAAGGGTGGGTGGATTCCCTGACGTAGACGTCAAGATCACCAGCCAATCAGGATTGGCGTAATGAGATTGATGCTTCTGTTTGCATACGCGTTGAGGCGCATCCCATTGTGAGACATCTCACTTCATGTTACTCTGAGAACTAAGGTTACGTAAGTAACCTATAGTTTCTCCTGATGGAAGACCTTTTTCGGCCGTTGCAGTGCGTTTGCACCTGTCCGCGTCTATATCATCCTAATCAAAAAAACATTATGTTTTATATTCCAAAAACACTTTTGAGGAAAAAATAGGGTTGCATACATAGAAGTATGAACAATTTCAAAAACTTAAAGCTAAGACATGTTGATCTATTAAACATGTTAACTTCTATATTTTCACTTTAACACATCCTGATTTGATTACTTTTGTATTACATGCTTTCACAAATGTAGAATTATCTTATTAAGTATATGGTAATTTGCATACTACAAAAAGGGTTTAACATTATTATTTAGTTTTGTTGACGGCCTGCTGCTGTTACAGAGGACATGTTGGATATGTCTTTGTATTACCCTATAACCTGTGTTTATAGGTATAACATATTCTATAAATCCAGGCTATGAATAATATATGAACAAACCTGTTCAGAATATTGATATGAATAAAAATGGAAAGTATGTTTTATGTAAGTGCTAGATTTCTGCCTCAAAATTTGAGAAAAAGCTCATACTTGAGAAAAGGGTCATTGATATGTATTCTAAAGTTCTATATATTTTTGACAAACACTACAAGTCACAAGAATAAACATG